>NC_073382.1:66393949-66473949 GCF_028641065.1 Leucoraja erinaceus
ATTTACATTTAATCAATTTAATTAGATAGAAATTTCTAATGTGCTTTTCTATAATTTTATTTTATGATTGTGTTACGATTTTGTTAAGCATTTGTCAATTGTTTCATTCATTGTTAATGTTTTTTTTTTAATGTTTCTTCTTTCAGAAGCACTGAAAAAAGTCTGATTACTTTGACAGATCTGCCAAAACTTTCCCACAGATCTCTGTGAGTTTGACTACCCATGTACGCAGCTCATCAAGGTCTCACAGCTAGGCACAAACACAGGCCTAATGGCAAGATCAACCACACAGAAGTGGGCCAGACAATGTACCTCATCAGGCAATAGTCTAGCATACACTGTAAAGATTGTACAGTGGGGAGAGTCTCCTTAACCAATCTGATTCATCTGGTTAAGTTGTTTTTGCTATTCACGTAAGTTCTAAGTACCCTATAAAAGCTCCTACAAACATTTATCCATCCTGCAATCAGTATTTTCATGAGAAAGTTTGTAGAAGTTAAACAGCTAATGGGAATTCTAAAGAACAGACCTCTCCACTTTTCTCAGTTTCCACACTTTCCAATGTTACATTTTCTAAGTGTGTTATTTTCAACTATATAAGTAAATGTTATTGACCTGGTGCATTGCCCAATTATTTCCTTAGAACCATGGCAATGATTATTTAGCATTATGTTTGTGGGGTCATGGGACGCACTCTAATTTCTTGTAAGCCCTATAAAATTATATTGGATGTTTAGAAAGCACTTTCCCTTCTACTAAGATGGCCAAGATCAATTTACAAATGCCAGTCAGGCTCTCATTTATTCTATTAAAAGTAGCCTGTTACCTATAGAGGCAGGTACTGAAGAAACCCAATAGAAGGTGCCAGTGGTTTTTTGGGTGACAAAGATGTGTTGGTATGCATATAATGTAACAGTTTACTCTAAGCTATTTGCTGCTACATATCAGTCTAATTTTCAACTTTTCACAGGCACATACACTTTACCGTCACAATAAAAGTGCTGAACAGGCGCCATATAAAATGGAGCTGCTCATATTGTGAGTGCTAATGTGGCTGTAAAGAAAGCAACCTCATTTGGATATTGTGTCACCCCATCAGATTCAGGCAAATGCATTGCAGTCTAACCTCAGTCTATCTCTGGCCTTGAAAATGTTGTGTACTTTAACATGCATAAGAATTTGTATGAATATACCCGAAGGACCACCTTCCTTACTAATCTAGATTAGAAATTTGCAAATAAGCTAATCATTTTCTAAATTAATGCAATGTAACTTTCTATTTTCCCCAATAATGTGTCTGGATCAAGTAATTTTGCATCTCTCGGCCCATGATTTTTTTTCACTGTTCATTCCAGAGTGTGGTGCAGTATATGATTTACAAGCAGTTAATTATGGTAAAGTTCTGCTGTCTCGCCACAGTTATATGTAAATGGCTGTGGACAATTAAACAGTTAACGAGACAAAGTGTACCCAAGATCATCATCATCCTCAATGAAGGCAGAGCCCTGTAAGTGAACTCTAAATACAAGGCTGAAGCATTTATCACATCCACTATCACAGAAGCCAGCTTTCAAACAATTCAACTCAGTCCATATGAATAAGGGGTAAGCCATTTAGAACAGAGATGAGGAAACACTTTTTCACACGGAGATTTGGGGGTCTGTACAATTCTCTGCCTCAGAGGGCGGTGGAGGCCAGTTCTCTGGATACTTTCAAGCGAGAGTTAGATAGCACTCTTAAAGATAGCAGAGTCAGGATATGGGGAGAAGGCAGGTAGGTACAGGGTACTGATTGTGGATGATTAGTCATGATCACATTGAATGGCGGTGCTGGCTCGAAGGGTCGAATGGCCTACTCCTGCACCTGTTGTCTATTGTCTATTGTCTATGATGTAAGAAATTACTGTCCACCTGATGTGGCACAGACCAGGAGACCAGACAACGTCATTCCTGTGTACTGAAGATCTGCATTCCAGAACTAGTTATACCTCAAGCAAGCTGCTCCAGTGTAGATACAAGACTGGCACCCATCCAGCAATGCAGACAATTGGCCGGTATGTCTCATTCACAAAAAATATCCAATCCAACTAATTACCAGCCGGTCAGTTGACTCTCAATTATCAGTAAATTGATGGAAGGTATTGCCAACAGTGCCATCAAGTCACCCTCTCATCAGTAATCTGCTTACTGATGCCCAGTTTGTGTTTAGCTAGGCCTATTCTGTTCCAGATCTCATTTTAGCCTTGGCACAAACGTGAACAAAAGAGCTGAATGTAACAGTGACTGCCCTTAATATCAGGGAAGTCTTTGACCCATTGTGGCATCAAGGAGCCCTGGCCCAATGGAAGGTATGGGCATCAAAGGGAAACCACTCCGATGGTTGGAGTCATATTGTGCACAAGATATGGTGTTGCAGTTGTGGTAGGTCAATCACCACTGCCATAGTACATCACTGCATCTTTCCTCAGGCAATATCCTGGGCCCAACCATCTTCAATTACTTTATCAATAATCCCTTTTCCTTCAGGCAGCCAGAGATGGGGACACTCACTGATGACTGTGCATTGTTTACCCATCTGCTACACTTAGGCAAATGAAACAGTCCATATCTTTATGTGCTATGACTAGTTTTCATTCAGGGGTGGGCTTGCAAGATAACATTGTGCCACAAATATATCAAGGCACGTCATTCCAACCAATGATAGTTTGACCACCTGACAAGCATTGGCATCGTTCACTACCTGGAAGCCATCAACTGGCATAAATCCTAGTGACTATGAAAGTACAGAGAATGAATATCCTGATGTATGGGACTCACTTCCTGACACTCCAAGTAATTACATTATCTACAAGACAGGTCAGGAGTGCAATTGGAAATTCTCGATTTTCCTGGTTGAAAGCAGCACCATCAACACTCAAGAAGTTCCAAAGCATCCAAGACAAGCGCCGGGTTTGACTCTCAGCCCATCTGCCGGTCTAATTAATCTTATCCTCCAGAACTAGCACACAGTAACTGCAGTGCATACCATCTACAATACCCACTACAGCTACTCTTACTAAACACACAACCTCTACCACCAAGGATATGGTCAGCAGGTGCATTTAAATCCCACTCCCCATAGCTCTTTCCAAGTCGCATGCAAGACTGATTCAGAAATATATCACTAGTCCTTCATCATTACTGATTCTAAATCTCAGATCTCCCTGCCATGGAGCAGGAGAGACTTGAACAGTTCACAAAGGCAGCGCACCACTATCTTTCTAGGGCAAGAAGGGATGGGTAGCAAATGCCAGCAATACCCAGATAACAAAACAATTAATAATTAAAATCTCTTGCGGAGTGCCAAGCATATGGAAACCAAATTTCTAGCCCAGAAATTTAATTAATGGACCGAGTCAGAACAATATATGTATTTTGGCAGAGATCTTCATAATATAAGAACTAAAGGAATGATACTTTGGTCTGCTACTTCTGCTGAGCGTTTGTGCTTCAGGTAAAGTTTGTCAGGAAATTTGCTTGCTAGCTTTCTGTCCACTTAAAACATTCATAAATGTGAGCTAAAATTTTCTTAAGTCACCGCTCTCCCATGCTAAAATAATCCACTCAAAAAATTAGTTTTCAACTGTTCGTATACCATGGCACACATTGTATAGTCAAAATAGCAAACCATCAGGGAGCCAAATAAAGAACTGAAACAAGATGGCTTTGAGGATAAATATGCTTTGGATGTTTTTCTCTGTTCTTTACTTTTCCTTTCTTTCTACCCTCCAGGGAACAGTGAACTATTAGGAGTGATCTCATATCATCATCTTCTGCTTATATTTTTTCAGTGGAAGCATTGAGGTGTTGGAACCTTTGAGAACTATTCTTCTCATTGCACTGGAGCCAGAGACATCAGCTAAGTTTAGTTTCTTCTCAGCTATTAATCTTCCAATTGTGTACATGGAAAATTTCTCACTTAAGTAATGGATAAAAACTACCTGTGCAACTGAAGCCCCTTCCCAC
The DNA here is from genome assembly GCF_028641065.1 of Leucoraja erinaceus. NCBI lineage: Eukaryota > Metazoa > Chordata > Chondrichthyes > Rajiformes > Rajidae > Leucoraja > Leucoraja erinaceus. The sequence continues at coordinate 66,397,954 of NC_073382.1, forward strand.
CCCTACAATAGATAGGCAAGTGTCAATGAAATGTGGAGTCGTATCAGCTGTCCTGTTCATCCTACCTCAAACCAAATCAATTCTAATCCAGGACATACTTAACACTGCAAATACCTTATTCATATACTAAATTCACATTCTTCTGTCAACTTGACTAAATTTAGCAGTGAGAGCCAATAGAACTATTTGATGAACCTTTGTGCTTTGAGATAAATTTGCTTTGGATGTCTTCCAATTAAAAAATTCATTGCTTTTTCTTTTCTTTCCAGGAAAAAAATCCAGGGAACATTGTGTCACTTTAGTGGCTTCTCATATGCTTTGGATCATTTTCTTTCTTTCTACCCTCCAGGGAACAGTGAACTATTAGGAGTGATCTCATATCATCATCTTCTGCTTATATTTTTTCAGTGGAAGCATTGAGGTGTTGGAACCTTTGAGAACTATTCTTCTCATTGCACTGGAGCCAGAGACATCAGCTAAGTTTAGTTTCTTCTCAGCTATTAATCTTCCAATTGTGTACATGGAAAATTTCTCACTTAAGTAATGGATAAAAACTACCTGTGCAACTGAAGCCCCTTCCCACCCCTACAATAGATAGGCAAGTGTCAATGAAATGTGGAGTCGTATCAGCTGTCCTGTTCATCCTACCTCAAACCAAATCAATTCTAATCCAGGACATACTTAACACTGCAAATACCTTATTCATATACTAAATTCACATTCACTTGACATGATTGTCAACTTGACCTAAATTTAGCAGTGAGATGCAGAGCTGGTGGTGCTTCCTAGAAGGGAGTAGTTCAAAGCTTATGGGGAGATGGCAGGAGAATGGGGATGAGAAAAAAAGATAGATCAGCCATGAATAAATGGCTAAGTAATCTAGATGGGCCAGATGGCCTAATTTTGCTTCTATGACGTATGAACAATTCCCCAAGCTGAGTCTCTGATTCAGCTCTTGAGAAGGCTAGGAACCCTCAAAAAAGCCTTCAGCATGCTTAACTAGCACAGCACTCTGATCGCAGCTCCTTTCCCCAGTCCTTTCAGTCAGAAGCATGGAAACAGAGCTATCCCCTGTGCGTTACCTGTTGCAGCCACTTTTTTTAAGGGTTTCACCCCACCTGCCAGACTATCTAACCTGCTGCTGAGTGGGAGGCTGCTCAGCAGCAAGTTAAGAAGGTGGTACTATCAATATTATCCCAGGATCATTGCAGATTTTAAACTTCCCTGCTCGTCATTAATACCAAGGCCAGACAGATTATTAAACCATTGAGTATTAGCATGTCTTAATAAATTTGAAGGTCCTATTTTTGTATGGAACTGTTGATTCATTTCTTCAGGCAAACATTTTTTCTTTATTATTTTAACCATTCACAGTCAAGCCGTAAATGTTATTTTGCATTAAATTAATATACTTGTCATGTCAACAAAGCAATTAATTGGTTTAAGGCATAATGGAAGTTTTAACTTGTTAGTGATTAGGTCGTAAGGTCATCGATGATAGAAGCAGAATTAAGCCATTTTGCCCATCAAGTCTTCTCCGCCATTCAATCATGGCTGATCTATCTCTCCCTCCCAACCCCATTCTCCTGCCTTCCAATAACCCCTGACACCCGTACTAATCAAGAATTTATCTAGCTCTACCTTAACAATATCCATTGACGGCCTCCCCAGCCTTCTGTGGCAATGAAATCCACATTCACCACCCTCTGATGAAAGAAATTCCTGCATCTATCCTTCCTAAAGGAACATCCTTTAATTCTGAGGCTATGACCTCTGGTCCTAGACTCTCCCACGTGGAAACATCCTCTCCACATCCACACTATCTAAGCCTTTCACTATTAAGTAAGTTTCAATGAGGTTCACCCTCATTGTAAACCCATACTCCAGCCTTCTAAGCCCAGAGAGTACAGGCCCAATGCTGTCAAATGCTCATCATATGTTAACCCATTCATTCCTGGGATCATTATTGTAAACCTTCTGTGGACTCTCTCCAGAGTCAGCACATCCTTCCTCAGATATGGGGCCCAAAATTGCTCACAATGCTCCAAATGCGGCCTGACCAGCACCTTATAGAGCCTCAGCATTACATCCCTGTTTATGTATTCTAATCCTCTTGAAATAAATGCTAACATTGAGTTTGCTTTCTTTACTACCAATTCGACTTGCAAATTAGGTTTTTGAGAATCCTGCACCAGCACTCCCAAGTCCCTTTGCACCTCCTATCTCTGGATTCTCTTCAGATTCTCTCGCCATTTAGAAAAAAGTCTACGCCTAAGTAATCTTCAAATGCATATTTTGCTCAGTGACTTCTGCTGCTTGTTCATGTTCTCTGCCTTCAAAATAGTTGCAAAGCAGAGGCTCCAAGTCCTTCTTTCCATTGTATGTCTGAACAATTCCCTCATTGAATTTATGTTGTCTTTACTGGCATGTATATCACAAACTAATTCAGATTCAGATTCAATCTTTATTGTCATTGTGCAGTGTATAGTACAGAGACAAGAAAATACAGTTAGCATCTCCCGAGAAGAGCGACATAGAATATGAGCAATAAATAAATATATTTACGTGCACACAGTCATAGAAGTGCAATTATTTTTTCCTGGTGGAAGGAGTGTCGGGGGGGGGGGGGGGGGGGGGGGTGATTGGCAATCACCGAGGTACAGAGTTGAGTAATGTAACAGCCGCAGGGAAGAAGCTGTTCCTGGACCTGCTGGTCCAGCAACGGAGAGACCTGTAGCGCCTCCCGGATGGTAGGAGGGTAAACAGTCTGTGGTTGGGGTGAGAGCAGTCCTTGGCGATGCTGAGTGCCCTTCGCAGACAACGCTTGCTTTGGACAGACTCAATGGAGTGGAGTGAGGAACTGGTGATGCGTTGGGCAGTTTTCACCACCCTCTGCAATGCTTTCCGGTCGGAGACAGAGCAGTTGCCATACCATACTGTGATGCAGTTGGTAAGGATGCTCTCGATGGTGCAGTGGTAGAAGTTCACCAGAATCTGAGGAGACAGATGGACCTTCTTTAGTCTCCTCAGGAAGAAGAGATGCCGGTGAGCCTTCTTGACCAGAGTTGAGGTATTGTGGGTCCAAGAGAGGTCATCGGAGATGTTGACCTCCAGGAACCTGAAGCTGGAAACACGTTCCACCTCCGTCCCGTTAATGTGGATGGGGGTGTGCGTGCCACCCCTGGACTTCCTGAAGTCTACAATGAGCTCCTTGGTCTTCTTGGAGGTAAGGGCCAGGTTGTTGTCAGCGCACCATGCTGCTAGGAGCTGGACCTCCTCCCTATAGGCCGACTCATCGTTGTTGCTGATGAGGCCAATCACCGTTGTATCATCTGCATACTTGATGATGGTGTTAGTACCATGTACAGGTGTGCAGTCGTAGGTGAAGAGGGAGTAGAAAAATGCAGCAAATTATATAACATATGGCTTTACATGGGTTTAGACAGGGTCTGAGTCAGCACCGTTGTCTATCTTAAAGGGACATGTTACTATTGTGAAAAGAGAACTTTGCCATAAGCATAGTGACAAATGTACTGGCACTCGTGATTCACTTTGAGGGTGTTATAGCAGAGAAAAACTGATAGAAACCTCTATCGGCCACACATGGAGCGTACAACAGGGAATTGCTCTTCCACAGGGTTGCAGGTCTCACTGAAAGTTTCAACAAATCCACAGGCTCCCACAGCTATCTGAACAATGTGGTGAATCTAACTCATGGTACCTGCTCACTAGTGCTGCTTTAAACACTACTGAGATAGTAAATGAACATCAAGGAACTTCAGATGAAATCAACCCGTGCACATCAGCACCTGATACCTCTCCACAATGACACTGACTCACTCAACCTCAAACTGCTCATTGTCTTCAATTCCATTTTATATTTGTTGCATTCAGTGATACAGCAATTAGTGACAAACATCTCTTACAAACCCACAGACTCCCACAGCCACCTCTATAACATTTCTCCTCCTGCCTTCTGTAGGAACTCCAGCCCATTCCCCAGTTCCTTGATCCCCATTGTATCTGAGAGCAGGACTTTCCACACACAGATGCCTCTGTGAAGTTCTCCTCCTTTCCCCCTACAATCATTGACAGTGTCCACTGCTTCTCATCTACTTGCTGCCCCTCTGCTCTCACCCTTATTCCCCTGGTCCTTATCCAATCTTGGTCCTCACTTTTCACCGCAGCAGCCTCCTTCAATGAATCATTCTTCACAATTTCAGCAAACTTCAATGAGGTTCCATCACCAGATACATTTTGCACTGTTTCTTTGGGACTCAGTGATGTGCTCTTACATCTCCACAAAACACTCAATTTCTCATGGCACCGGGTGGTAGTCTATGGAATTCTTTGCCACGGAAGGCTGTCAATGGAGGCCGTCAATAGATATTTTTAAGGCAGAGATAGATACATTCTTGATTAGTATAGGTGTCAGGGGTTATGGGGAGAAGGCAGGAGAACAGGGTTAGGAGGGAGATATAGATCAGCCATGATTGAATGGTGCAATAGACTTGATGGGCTGATGGCTTAATTCTGCTCCTCTCACTTATGACCTTATGACTTACCCATGCAGAAGATGCAGAATCTGTCCTTTTCCTCCTGCTTACCCCGCTATCACTGACGTTGCATTCGTAATTCACTATGTGCTCTAATGTATTTTGGAGAAACCGAATGCAGATGATATCCTTGTTACAATGTACAGGCACAGAAGACAGGGAGGAGATGATCTGCGAAAAGTTTACCAGCTGTTCTCTGTGGAATGGGTATTGGTTTAATAATGTTGGTGGTGTTCTGTTCCCAAAAAGGTGCCGGTATGTAGAACACTCCTTGCTTCTGGTGTTTATTTCAGGGCCTGCCCGCCTGATTTAATGAACACATTTAACCTTTTATACTTCAGTAATCCTTTTAGAATATCAAGAGCTCTAAAAATTTGAAAATCTGGTTTTTCACTTTTTTGAGATGCCAGTATGCAGTAGTGGTGGGCTCTGTCAACCCCCCCCCCCCCCCAAATAAAAAAGCAGTAAACCATGATAAAAAATGAATTTTATATGTTATCCATTCAAATCGTATCACACATGAGTATTATGCAACTGCTTGCAAAAGGAAAGTGTATTTTAGTCTTTAATTTTGCATTCGGTATGTCATTAAAATCCAATTTATAATTCTTGCTATTTTAGAGCTTGAGGAGGCTGAACTGAATAACACAGAAAAATAAGTGGAAATGACTTGACCTAATGTAGGGTGCACAAAAATTGTGCTGCAATTTTGGCAGCCAGCCAGAACTAATCAAGTTTAAGACTTTAATAAAGAATCAAGGGACGCAAATTCCTGCTTGGCCATCACTTGTACAAGCTCATTTGCTTCGACTGAAGCCAATCTGCAACTCCTAAAGGGAAGTGCTCTGTTGTCAAGTGTCAAGACTGGTAGTCATTCTTCGGAATTGTTCAGTCATGCAGAAAACCATGGCTGATTGCAATCAATAAAAGGCTTGCAGTTTTTCTGACCCTGGAGACAATGGTTCTATAACTATGGCAGGCCAAGAAACCCTCAAGATCGAAGTAACAAGGCAGGAAGCAACAACTGAGGTGAATGCACGTTAAGTCTAAGAACAGCTATGTGGGACAAAGTTCAGTGATCTATCATGTGTGGACAGGGCCATGGAATATGTTATCAAATTGACCCTTGCATCCAATATACCTCTCGCCTCACCTGCTGTGTATATAATCCCATTCCCTGGCACTTAATTTACAAACTAATTAATGTATGTCTCAAAAACATTCAGCTACTCAACCATGAGGGTTAGACACTTCCACCTTTCCTGTAGGATAAGGAGGTAGCTTCTAAGCCCCAGAAGGGGAGATTGCTAGCTGTTGTAGGAGCAGCTATTGCTGATTCAGTATGATTTTCCCTCATCTCGCAACCTCTTCTGATTCACAAAATGTTGTTTGTGTAAGAATGCACCTCTAAATGTCTTCTCTCAACTCCTCCAGCCCTTCAGCCCCCAACCCCACACCCCTTTCTCCTCTTCTGTGACTTTCTCATCTCTGATAGCTAAGAACTTCCACCTGGCTAAGAAGTGGTAGAACTGTGGCATGATGTTCAGAATGGACTCAGTGGGTCACAGTGCCTGTATCCATGCTTTACCTCTAAATTCAATTCAAGATAAAAAGTGGAACTTAGCAGCATGAAGCAACAAAGAAGGCACCCCGAGACACAATGTCACGTTCTGACAATTAGATTAGATGCATTAAGTGGATCATTAGACACAAGTGGTCCATTGCCATGGCAGGGTAGAAGGTGCAGCCACTCAGTGGTTAAGTTACAGGACAAGTGTTGAAAAGCCAAAACTATCGATCTGGAAACAAATGCCAATGTTGTCTTGGGAATTTTTTAAACAATGTAATTAAATAAATGTTAAATAAAAGGTTACGATCTGTAAAGTCAACCATGTTGCAAAAATACATCTTGTTCGTCGACATGTTTCAGAGAAGGAAATTTGCCCTTCTCAGCTAGTCTGGCCAACACGTGACTCAAGACCACATAAAGCGACCCAAGAGAAACTTGGAAATGGGCTGGGAAATTTCAGTTCATGGGTAACTAGGGATAGAAAGTGATCTTTGCTTTCCAACAATATCCACATCCCAAAGACATTTAATGTAAAATTTGCTCTCTGGATTTCAGTGCTTGAAAGGGCCCTGAGGGTGTCACAAAGAAAGATTACTTGGATATTGTAAATAACTCTTAGTATAGGTGGTTGATGGGATAATCAGGGTAGACTAAGCATATGAGAAAATATGTTACAAGGTATTGTGGATGAATGGAAATGATGGGATTGCTCTAAATGCTGGCCAAGACTTGGGGCCCTATGGCTTGTAGCCATGTTTTAAGATAATCAGAAAGTAAATACAAAATAATACTGACCTCCAATAAATCACAGGGATTATTAAATTAGCATCATGCAGAGAGAGATTGGGTTTGTGCAACTCAAGTCTTCTGCCCATCCTCAGTAGACATTATGTGTTGTCTCCTCCCCTTCCACTGCTTTGCATAGCTGCTGATGATGTCCAGATACTGCAGTCCATATCGAGACTTCTCAGAACAAATCTCGAGTCATCCTCCAAAGCGATCATTGGCCTTCTCTACGATGAGGTAGAATTCTCTTTCCAATCATGCTATCAGCATGAGAAAAGCATTGCATGGGAGCACTTAGGCAGGACCTAGAACATAGTACAGCACAGGAACTGATCTTTAGGCCCATAATATCTGTGCCAAAAATGACACCAAATTAAACTAACATTCTGTGCCTGCAGGGGATTTGTATTCCTCCAATCGCTGCATATTCATGTACCAATCTAAAACCTTAAATGTCACTATCATATCTGCCACCATCAACCTTGGCAGCACTTTCCAGTCCTCACCATTTTTTTGTGTAAGAAACTTGCACCACCCAGTGTGGGCAAGTTGGGCCGAAGGGCCAATTTCCACACTGTATCACTCTATTGTTTTTGACATTCCCGTCCTTGCATAAGTCAATCTGTAATGGTCACTTGAGAGTCGGAAGATTGAGAAATTTCATAAAAGGAATTTTGGTGGGGAGAGGAATAATTAACCCAAGTGGAGATGGAAATAAGGTTTGATAAGGAATGGAAGGGATTTTGAGAGGGAGCGAAAGAAAAAATGAAATGATTAAGAACAGCAGCTAAAATGCTCTAGCAAAAGGGAGCAAAGTGCACTAATGTGTCTCCCAGTGCATGTTTCTAACTTTGTTTATCTGCCTCACAAGAAGCTGCCTTTGGCAGATTGTCAATAATTACCAGGGAGGGAGAGTGTTATACAAAGAAAAATATTTAGTCCTTGTCCTGAATTGGCAAGGGCAAATTCATGATATATTTTGTAGCCACTCTTTGAAAATCTATGTGGCAGTGTTTCAGACAGATTGCCTTCAATGAAATATTAAAAGCCAGCCACATGCAAATTTCACCCCGGCAACAGGAAGCATCAACAATGTAAAACATAGAAAAGGAGAACAAGATTAATTCCAAATATCCCACAGCAACAAAAAATGACTTTAAATCTTGCCTCATGGGAATAGGAATGTTGCGGGTCTTGCAGCATTAATGCAACTGCTGGTTTTAGATATCTCAATGTATCTGCATGTTCTGCACTGTCTGTGACTTCACTCAAACGTGCACCATCAAGTGAATTAATCGTTCATCGAATGCATTCAGATTAAGATCCAGAGAAAGGTCACAAGCCCATCTAAACTCACTTCTACTACCAAGTCCAAATGTGCAGCACATAGTGCGTTCATCCTATAATTAGAGCTCTGCTCCTAAATGTTAACAATGGCTTGGAGCTTGGCTCCCTGACAAACTTTACACTCAACATCCCCAAGACAAACATCCTCAACCCAACCTGTCCATGCTCCAGCACACTGTCCATTTCCCATTGCTTGGGAACCACTTCTTGGTAAAAGCAGATATTAATGATAAACATCACCACCCACCCATCTCCCTCCCCCTCCCCCCTCCCCCTCCAACCTCATTGGGGAGGTCTGCCATTTCCACATTGGCTTCATCGTTCAACCCAGAGTTCACAACATCAGTGTGGAAATAAATCAAGGGGGAGATTAGACAGAAGTATAAAAATCTATGAGAGGCATTGATAGAGTAGGCCATCCGAACCTTTTCCCCAGGGTAGACATGTCCAACAGCAGAGGGTACAGCTATAAGGTAAGAGGGAGGGAGGGGGTAGGGATTTTTAATGGAGATGTGCAGGGCATTTTTTTTACAAAGAGAATGATGGGGGCATGGAATGCATTAGTGGTGGTTGAGGCAGATACGATAGTGGTGTTTAAGAGGCATTTTAATAGGCACATGGAAGTGCAGGAACAGAGGGACATGGATCATGTACAGGCAGATGAGATCAGTTTAACTTTCCATTATGTTCAGCACATTGTGGGCCAAAGGTCCCATTCCAGTGCTGCACTGTTCTATTTTTCTATGTTCTATAAGTCATCCTCGATTCTGACGGGGTTGCCAAAGAAGAAGAAGTGGCAGCTCTTAAAGACCAATTGTCCATATGCCATGTATTAGTTACTGTTGAACAAATACAGACATGTATTATGTTTAGCCATGCATCAGTCTTGCTACAAAAATCACCACCTTGCCAGAATGATGAAATGATCACTGCTTGAACATTTTCCAGCAAAACAAATCTGACTGCAAAATTCCTCACAGTCAGTCAGTAAATGAACATTCAAATGGAGTGTATTGATTTGCATTGATGTTGAACTAAAAGCTGAAAGCAGTTCCTTGCCCATAATGTATCACATAATTACAATTTTCTGAGCTGTAAGTGAAATATCTTACTTCAAAAATCAGACATCAAAAACAAGACCACAATATTAGAAGGCAAGTAACACAACTATGGGTGAAATTAGCTTTGGCAGAACTGATAAAGAGCCATCGTAGGAATCAGCTACGAAATTCAAACGGGATCCACATAGTAACTGATTGAATTCTGAACCCATTGCCGCACTAAACAAAATCCTCTCCTCTTTGACCTGAAACATTAACACTGTTTCTCTTTCTACAGATGATACCCAAATTTCCTGCATTTTCCACGTACTGTAAGTATATTCAAGGCCTGTCAAAATGTATATGGGATCTATGTACATGGGATCAGCAAGTAACGGGCATCCTTCCTTGACCCTGGGGCTATTCACTGAGAGGTTTTTAAATGATTCTGCAGTCTTCTGCCTAAACCTGGGGAAGACAGAATGAGCAGCTGACTTGCTCAAATTGCGGAAGGCTGCAAATCAGAGAGTGAGGTGGAAGATGAGATATCCACAAAGGCCATTGGCATTACCCTGGACCCATGTGGAGCTGAAGTGTCTTTTGAATTGCTTGCTTTCCTGTGATCCAAATGCTTTTGTGGGTGCAAGTTTGCAGAGAATAGTTCTTTGCATTGTTATTAATAAGTCTTAAATGTCTTATTTTCTGCCTTAACAACAATGCTGTGGATGAGCAGGAGTTGATGCATATATTTTCTTCTTCCCTTTCTTTCTTTTTTTCTCTTCTTCAGTTGTGTGAGTTGTGGAGACTGGGATGAGAGGCTGTGAGATAAAGGGGAAGGAGAAGGTGGTATTGGAGGGGTGGTGAATTCAGAATTCAGTTAGTATTATGTGGTTATGTGGTTCCTGTTTGGATTTCTTACCTGAATGGTGAAGACTCATTGCAGATAAGGGGATGCAACATGACGTTTTAATTAACAGCATTGTTTAGTTTAGTTTAGTTTAGTTATACAGAGCAGAGACAGGCCCTTCGGCCCACAGAGTCTGCCCTGACCAGCGATCCCCGCACATTAACACTATCCTACATACACTAAGGACAATTTACACTTATACCAAGCCAATTGATCTACAAACCTGTACATCTTTGGAGTGTGGGAGGAAACCAATGATCTCGGAGAAAACCCACGTGATCACGGGGAGAACGTACAAACTCCGTACAGACAGCACCCTTAGTCGGCATCGAACACGGGTCTCTGGCGCTGCAAGCACTGTAAGGCAGCAACTCTACCGCTGTGCCACCATGCTGCCCTTGTTATTCATAACTGTTGCCCAGAAATTTCTCTGCTCACAAATGATTGCACTTACCGAGTATGGTAGCGAGATGCTAGCAACTATTTTGTTTAGATAAATCTTAATGAGAAGTAGGGAGATTTCCAGTTACTTGTAAAGGAAAACGCACTGGCCAGAACTCTGGCCGGGTCTGGAAGTTCTGCAAGCAAATAGTTGACATTCAAAACCAAGTTTATTGTCATATGCACAAGTATACAGAAAAATTTGTGCACATGACAATACGCAGAAAATCTTGCTTGCAACAGCATCACAGTCGCATAGTCAAACAAAATAAATTATCCATAAACTAAGCATAAATTCTACAAAATAGTGAAAAGAAAAGATTGCAAAAAGCAGGCAATAGTGGCAAATATGATTAGAAAACAAGTTCATAGTAGTACAAGAGGTAGTGTTTAAATGCCAAGGTAGTGCATGCCAGTTCAAGATTGTGACGGTTGTAAGAAAGGTGTTCTTAAATCTGGTGGAATGAGCTTACAACCTTCTGTATCTCCTGCTTGATGATAGCAGTAGGAAGACAACAATGCCCAGTTGGTGAGTAGCTGTGATTCCTTCTTAAGGAAGCACATCATGTAGATGTTTTCAATGGTGGGGTAGACTGTGGCTCTGATGGACTGGTCTAACTCCATCACAGGCACAGGTGTGCAGTGGGATCAAGGCCTAGGGTTGGATTGATTAGGAAGATAAGTGGCCAGGCTCTATTGGAATGATCAAGACCTGGAGACCTTTATCAAGGAGACCTTTATCAAGGAGACTTTGTCAAGAGGGATAAAGGCTGCGGTCTTTAAGAAAATTCAGGACCAGAAGGGGATTAGATGAACAGACTGGAGTTTGAAGAAAGAGGAAGATCTTTAGATACTGCAATATTGTAAGTTGAAGGATGACATGAAATGCTGGTCTGAGCTTCAGGGTCCTCTAAGATAACGGCTTGGTGCCCTTGAATATTGGGGAGTGAGAAGTTTGGGCTTTAGGAAATTTGGTATTAGGTATAGTGAAGAGGTCAAGGCCTCTGCCTTGGGGTATTGGTACTGAGATGAAGGGGTGGGAGTGTCAGTGCCATGCTGTGGGTGGTGGTTGGTAAAATATCTAAGGTAGGCACAGCCTGTGACCTGTAAGTATTACAATACAGTGGCCCCATGAGTGGCCAGATATGGTTGCTGTTTGACTAATAGTTCTTGTAACTCCAAAGGAGAATTTGCATGGGGAGGGAATAACTACATCCTGTAAATTACTAACATTAAATGTGCTTAAGTGGCATAAGAGTGGACTTCAGGATATGCACATCAATATCTCGGATGATTTGTGATTTGTGGATGATTTGTGGAATTCCCTGCCACAATTTGTGGAATTCCCTGCAGTGGAGGCCAAGTCCCTGGATGGATTTAAGAGAGAGTTAGATAGAGCTCTAGGGGCTAGTGTAATCAAAGGATATGGGGAGAAGGCAGGCACGGGTCATTGGTTGGGGATGATCAGCCATGATCACAATGAATGGCGGTGCTGGCTCAAAGGGCAGAATGGCCTCCTCCTGCACCTATTTTCTATGTTTCTATGAGGAGCAATTATATTGATGCACTCCAGGTAAAGCCAAATTTAATTTCCCAAAAACTGAAAAAATCAGCATGATGTATTTAAGAGGGGTGTGTTGGAAATGGTGAAGGCCATTCATCTGAGATACTTCCCTCTGGAAGGCGACTCCGGACTGTCAAAGCTGCCACAGCCAGACATAAAAACAGCTTTTATCCACGAGAAGTTGCTCTACTCAACAGCCAAAAATCTGTAGCCTCCCTTTGATCTGGTATTTTGTTGGTTCACATGCTTGATCAATGGTGTTTTATCATTAATGTTTTATTTATTATTAATGTTTAGTGTTTTGTGAGTCATTCGTAACTGTCACTGTATGTCATGTTGTTACTTGTGTGCGGAGCACCAAGGCAAATTCCTTGTATGTGAATACTTGGCCATTAAACTTACTTACTTATAATCCATTCCCACAACTAGTAAAAGACTCTCTAATAAGTGGAGGAACCAGAACTTAAGCAAACTACAGCAGCCTCTTCTAATAATCATTGGGTAAATTCACGTGAAAATGGCTAAAATTGGTGGAAATCTATATCCGAATCATGTATTCAAGAAGGAACTGCAGATGCTGGAAAATCGAAGGTACACAAAAATGCTGGAGAAACTCAGCGGGTGCAGCAGCATCTATGGAGTGAGGGAAATAGGCAACGTTTGGGGCCTGAAGAAGGGTTTCGGCCCGAAACGTTGCCTATTTCCTTCGCTCCATATATGCTGCTGCACCCGCTGAGTTTCTCCAGCATTTTTGTGTACCTCCGAATCATGTACTTCATTTGAGTTTGATTTATTCACTTGCCACACTAGGGTCACCAGTCTTGACTGTCAGTGGATTTGCCTAATGTCTATATATGTCATGGACTGCTGATCCCATCATATGTACCTTTCAAATAATAAAAGAATGAGTTACCTCTTTTAGTTTTGTTTAGAGACACAACGCGGAAACAGGCCCTTTGGGCCATCAGATCCACGCCAACCAGCGATCCCCGCACATTAACACTATCCCACTAGGTACAAATTTTACATTTACCAAGCCAATTAACCTACAAACCTGTACGTCTTTGGCGTGCGGGAGGAAACCGAAGATCTCAGAAAAAACCCACGCAGGGGAGAACGTACAAACTGCGTACAGACAACACTCATAGTCGGGATTGAACCCGGGTCTCCAGCATTGCATTCGCTGTAAGGCAGCAACTCTACTGCTGCACCACCATGGCCGCCCAATGGTTAAACATCCTGTCGTTTTAAGCAGCTGGTTATTTGGAACAAAACTTTGTGTTAAGTTTTCCAATTCATCTCAAGCAACTCATTCTTATCTAATCAAACAAATGATCAGAAACAAATGAGCTGTCATATACCCGTGTGCTATAATGGCTTATAATGATGAGCCACATTTTATTAAGTGCTTTGTTTTCCTTCCCTGAAATTGATGTGACTGTCTGACGAATATTACTAGCCATTCACTGTGAAATTTATTACAAGACAAAAGGCCATCATGATAAGAAACCATTCTGAATTATCATTTTAATAATCAGTCTCAGCATTATTTGTCATTCCCATGTTGTCTTGCTCATTCAGAAGTCTTTTACTGTTGTTGCTCCTTGCCACTTACATCCAATCCAATGAATTCAGGTAATAAACATTACAGAAAAAAGTTATAGAATAATTCACTCATATCAACCAACATAAATTACGGCAGTATTCCCAAGCAATTCAACTGTAATAACTTTTGTCCGGGAGGTGTGGGGCACAGAGAGGGAGCGGGAGGGGGGCAGAGAGGTAGGGGGTAGAGTTTAAGGGGTGGGGCGGTGCATCGTCACAGGGGAGGGCTGGTTTCTGAATGCAATACTCCCTCGCTCGCGGCTCCCGGCTGGCGGCTCCCTGTTGGTGGCTCCCGTCTGCAGGCTCTCCCCAACTCACCCATCTTCTACCCGTAGCCCCCACTGGACGCCACTCCAGGCTCCAGGCAGGGCCTGAATACAGGGGGCGTGGCCGGAGGGGTTGACATCACTCACAGCGCATGCAAGAAAATAGTGGGGGGTTTTTCCCAAAGCCTTTTCAGATTTCTGAACATTTTCATAAATAACTGGAGAAATAAGGCATGCATTTTTCAGATAAGATGACTTTGGACTCCAGGGGGGGAAATCTCTACCGGAATATGTTAAAAAAAAGATTATACACACACACACACACACACACACACACAAACAAGATCAGAGTTTTAATAGTTACTAGACTAAGTGGGACCCGTTGGGTCCCAGCATCACACAGGAGGGCTGGTCATCCAACGCAATATTCCACTTCTCCACCAATTCTAATATTGGTGGCCAGTTGGGAGGAGGAGGGGGGGGGGTGTTTCTAGAGCACTAGTATGGGTGTTGTGGGCTGAAGGGACTGGCATCCAGAGGGCTAGTATGCAAATTGTGCACCAAATGGATTCTTGGGCTGGCGTCTCAGTCAATCAAGCCTGTTGTGCTGGCAACTCACTCACTCACGGCTAGTGGGCTGGTAGTTGACTCATGGCTAATCCTTGAAATTCTATTTCAAGCAGGGTATAAGGCCACCAAATTCAAGTGCAGTTTCTTACCACTTCTAGCAGGGTGCAAGGCCACCAAATTCAAGTGCTGTTTCATACCATTTGAAGTAGGGTACAAAGCCACTAAAGACAGCGAGTCGTGACCTCTCCCTCCTCCATCTTGCAGAGACTGAGCCACACCCACATTTCCGGGTTTTATAACCCCTCCCCCCCTACCGGAAAAGGTGTGGCTTTCATGGAGTGATTGACAGGAGAGAGATTCTCAACATTTTGTTTAAAACTAATATCACTTTTATTTTTCATTGATGGGATGAATTCTCTGCATCTGCTCAGCGGAGGGGGACTGAGTAAGATGGCCAAAAATCACAGCCGTAAGTGGTAGCGTTTTATCTAAAATCAATATACAGTGCAAACAGGAAGTAAGTGCATTTATAGTAGTGCCTTTTAACTTCAAGCCACACCCAAGCCATCATTTGCAGTTAGTACCTTTCAACTTCAAAGCTCCCAAGCCACCATTTGCAGTAAGTAGTGTCTTTCAACTTCAAGCCACCCAAGCCATCATTTGCAGTAAGTGGTGCCTTTCAACTTCATGCCACCATTTGCGGTAAGTAGTGCCTTTCAACTTCAAGCCACACCCAAGCCACCATTTGCAGTGTAGTGCCTTTCAACTTCAAGCCAAAAGAACCAATCCACCATTTGCAGTAAGTAGTGCCTTTCAAGTTCAAACCAAAGCTCCCAAGCCACCATTTGCAGTAAGTAGTGTCTTTCAACTTCTAGCCACAATATGCAGTAAGTAGTGACTTTCAAATTCAAGCCAATGCACCCACGCCCCCCCCATTTGCAGTAAGTAGTGCCTTTCAACTTCAAGC
The DNA here is from genome assembly GCF_028641065.1 of Leucoraja erinaceus. Lineage (NCBI taxonomy): Eukaryota > Metazoa > Chordata > Chondrichthyes > Rajiformes > Rajidae > Leucoraja > Leucoraja erinaceus. The sequence continues at coordinate 66,413,573 of NC_073382.1, forward strand.
CACACCCAAGCCACCATTTGCAGTAAGTAGTGCCTTTCAACTTCAAGCCAAAGCAACCAATCCACCATTTGCAGTAAGTAGTGCCTTTCAACTTCATGCCACCATTTGCAATAAGTAGTGCCTTTGAATTTCAAGACACACCCAAGCCAAGCCAACCGGGTGGGGCAGGGGGCTTTCTGGAGCGCTGGTATGAATAATTTTAGAACCAATAGACATTTTTTGCAAGCTTTAGAACCAATAGTCATTTTTTTTGCCTTTAGAATCAATAGACATTTTTTGCAAGCTTTAGAACCAATAGACATTTTTTTGCAAGCTTTAGAAACAATAGACACTTTTTTGCAAGCTTTAGAACCAATAGACACTTTTTTTTGGCAAGCAAGCTTTAGAACCAATAGACATATTTTTGCAAGCTTTAGAACCAATAGACATTTTTTTGCAAGCTTTAGAACCAATAGACAATTTTTTTGCAAGCTTTAGAACCAATAGTCATTTTTTTGCAAGCTTTAGAACCAATAGAGATTTAGAACCAATAGAGACATTTTTTGCCAGCTTTAGAACCAATAGAGATATTTTTTGCCAGCTTTAGAACCAATAGACATTTTTTTGCAAGCTTTAGAACCAATAGACATTTTTTGCAAGCATTTTAGAACCAATAAACATGTTTTGCAAGCATTTTAGAACCAATAGACATTTCTTTGCATGCTTTAGAACTAATAGACACTTTTTGCAAGCTTTAGAACCAATAGACATTTTTTTTGCAAGCTTTAGAACCAATAGACACATTCTGCAAGCATTTTAGAACCACTAAGGGCACTTACATTTGAGTAGACATGTGTTCAGTGTTATTCACAGCTCAGCGAAACGTGACCCTCTGCCTTCCTCCATCTTGAAGAGTGAGTGAGGCACACCACTTCCTGGTTTCATAGTCCCTCTCCCCTGCCGCCAGCGGGGGCAGCAGAGAGAATGGGGAATTTTGTAAAAACATTAATATCTCTGTCATTTTTAATCAACGGGAAAAATCCTCGGCACACATGCGGCGGAGGGGGGCTCTGAGCAAGGTGGCCAAAAATGACAGCCGTAGGTAGCGGCGTTCTCTCGGAAATCGCAGCATAGATGGCCAAAACCGGTCAAGAACAGACTTTTAGTAATATAGATATGATATATGATATGATATGAAGGAGGCTATGGAGGACACAATGGGCAGATCACAAGCTGGGTCAAGAAATTGAAAGGAAACTATCTCCGCATGGATATCAGGTGGAAATGGATCTGGTGTGATTTCCATGCCTAAAAAGCCCTGCTCTAAAATGCATTGAAACTGATAAAGAAATTAATTCCATTTGCAGAGAAAATTAATCTGTTCAGCTGCCTTTTGAAATCTGTATTACTTCCTATCATTATATGTCACTCTACCCAAAGGACTTGGGTATTAAGCAGATGGTGAATATCAACCACCTTTAATATATTTCCAATTTTTCATGCTTATTGTTGGAATTAGATGAGATTGTCTAACTCATTACATCGATGGGCACGTTTCATTTTATTTATTTTTAAAACTTCCATTCTGGAGGTACTATAGGGATGGCTGCATTTAATCTTAAGCAGATGAAATGGATGATCATAGACTGTAACCTTAACACATCACATTTATGAAATGAAGCCATTTCACCTTGGAATTTGAAACAATTTTATCAAGCTCTCCTATCTTCAGCTTGAGAGAGCAGCTAATAACAGTGATTCTTTCAATTCTGCAACCCTTTGAAAACATTAATCTCATAAATCACATCTGTAAGAAAAATATTCCAATTAAAATCTCTCCACAAAGATTTATTTTAACTAAGCACGTCTCTCCTGATTCATAAATATTTAGGCTAAGGATAATTTTCCAGTTGTGTTGCCTTCTACATTACTGAGGGGTAGACACTCAAGTTCATACTCTCAGCCAATTTACTGGGTTGAAGAGAACATTACACTATCTGTTTGAGCTGAGCATGTAATTGGGAAAGAGGATTTAGGTAATACACAGAATAGAACAGTACAGCACAGGACCAGGCCCACAAAGGTATTAAATGTATTTTATTGGTCACATTCACATACACCTAGGTGTAGTGAAGTGAAATGCTTCTTGCCATTTTGCAGCACATAAAGAAGGAATACAGACATAACATTAATAAGAGTTTTAAACATAAAGAACATCCCCCCACAATAGTTCCCATTATGAGGGAAGGCACAAAGTTCAGTCCCCAACCCCAGTTCACCCATAGTCAGGCCTATTGAGGCTTCCACAGTTACTTCTACGGATGCCCGATGTTCCAGGTCGTTCTCGCCGGGTGATGTTGCTCCGACGTTGGGAGAGTCCCCTCAGCAGCTTGGGAACCCTGGAACGGCTGCTTCCGTACTGGAGGCCACGGCTTCCGAAGCCAACAAGGCCGCGCCAGTTGGAGCTCCACAACTGGCGATCTCATCTAGAGATCCCAGGCTCCCGGTGTAAAGTTCAGCGCCGCCACCCACAGCTGGTCGCTCCACAGTCCCGCAGCTCCGCGATGTTTTCCTCAGCGATCTTCAGCTCACCGGAGCTCCAGCACGGCGACCCAGGCAAGGCATCGCCCGCTCCGCGATAGCGCTCCAGCGCTCTGCCGCCGTCGAAGCCGAGGTTCTGGGAGGTCCCCGACAGGAAACGCCGCTCCAGGCCCGCTGGTAGGCCGCGAGGACGGGTCGAAGCTGCAGCCCGGAGAAAAGCTGCCTCTCCGACCAGGTAGGGACCCTGAAAGGTAGTTTCCCCCTTCCCCCCCACCCCACATAAAACATTCTAGACCTCCAAACAAAACACTTTAACTAACTTAAAATAAAAATAAAAAGATGAAAAGACAGACAGCTGCTGGCTGGGCAGCCGTGCACAGGACAGCGCCCCCTACTATGACTGTGTCAAACATAATGACGTGACCAGCCCTCATCTGCCTGCACATAATTCATATCCCTCCATTCCCTGCATGTCCAAGAAGTCTTTTAAATGCCACGATCATTTCTGCCTTCAGCAACACCCCAGGCAGAGCATTTCAGGCACTCACTGCCCACTGTGTAAAAAATGCCCTGCACATTTCTTTTAAATGTTGTCCCTCTTACGTTGAAGCTTTGCCCACTAGTATTTGAAATTTCCATTCTGGAAGAAAAAAGGTTCTGACTGCCTACCCTATTTGTGCCTCTTACAAATTTATATACATCTATCAGGTCTCCCCAAATCACCGTAATTTCAGAGAAAACAACTTAATAGCCCTGTCCCACGGTACGAGTTCATCCCAAGAGCTCTCCCGAGTTCGCCCTGATTTGAACTCGGAGATTTATGGTAATGGCCGCTCATCAGCACTCGGGGCTCTCATGGACATTTTTCAACATGTTGAAAAATCTTCACGAGTCTTTCCGAGCTTACCTGCCATTAGCGAGTCTTCCCGAGTACCTGCCATTAGCGTTACGTGCCGTTAAGAGACATCCCCGAGCTCCGACATACCCGCTACGTTCATTCTCCGTGCTTACCACGAATTTGACTTTTTTAAAACTCGGGAGAGCTCTTGGAATGAACTCGTACTGTGGGACAGGGCTTTAAGTCTGCCCAATCTCTCGTGCCATAGAGGGCAGCACAGTGGCACAAGGGGGCAGCACAGCGGCGCAGTGGTAGAGCTACTGCACAGCGCTAGAGAATCTGGTTCGATCCTGAACAATGGATACTTTGTGATGAGTCCGTACGTTCTTGCTGTGACCGTGTAAGTTTTCTCCGGGTGCACCGGTTTCCTCCCACGTTCCAAAACAGTGCATTGGAATTGGCTTTTGTAAATTGCCCCTAGTGTGTAGAATGCAAGAGTGAGATAACATAGAGCTAGTGTGTGGGTGATTAATTGTCCGCATGGACACTGTGGGCCAAAGAGCCTGTTTGTACAATGTATTTCTAAGCTAAAAAACAAAACTCTCCTTGGAGCTAATACCCTCTCATCCAGGCAACATTCTAATAAAGCTTCTCTGCATACTTTCGAAAGCCTCCACATGCTTCCTGTATTGGCACAACCAGAACTACACAGAATACTTCAAATATACAAGCCCCGAAATTGTACGGTATGCAAAAGATGAACATAGCCACGGGGTACAAGCAAACTTTGTGTGAAGCAAACTTCATTTGCACCTGAGCAACATCTTGGATGCAACTGCAAATTTTCAAGACAGTGCTTGGGGTGGCTGGGCCAACTGGGCCAGTACTGTGGCTGTAGGTAACAATTCAGATCCTGATCCATGAGAGGGTGGATGGTAATGGAATGGGATATCACCACTAACAAAGAGGTGCAAAAGGAGTTGGATATTGGCACTGATTGATAGATTGGTGAGGTGGTGGGAGTTGGATGAACAGATAGGTATTTAGGAAATGCATGGGGGAGGGGGAGGAGAATGAGATAAATACACTGCTGGATTGATGGTGTAGTTGGAAGGATGTCAAAGGAATAGAGGCTCTGTGGATGGTTGGTGGAGGCAGTGATGGAATATTGGCATTTGTAGACATCCAGTGAAGTGGGAAGATCATGAGGTTTTGGCAGTGATTAATGGTTGGTGAATTGGTGGAGGGATAGATTAATGGCATTGATGAAGGACCATGAGACACTGGGGCGGATGGATAATCAGTGAAGGAGGATTAAAGGTAACTAATACTGATGGATGATTGGTGGTACAGAGAGTGGTGGATGAGATAATGGCACCAATAGTGAATTTGGAGGCAGTGGAGGCTTGTGTATGCGATGTCCATTCTCATAGACACTCAGTTGGAGGAATGGTGCAAATGATAGAAGGTTATGGTAATGATGGAATTCAAGTACTGGCATGGGGTGTATACTAGAATTGCTCAATAGCTTGTGGTGGTAGAATGTGTCATGAAGCTGAGGGTACATGGAGTTGGTGGCAGAGACTTGGAGTTCAGGGGCTGGTGTGGATGGTGACATGAAATACTTATAACTAATTGACTTACCTGGATTATAGTGGCATCCTGCATTTCTTTCTAGTTTAGTTTAGAGATACAGCATGGAAACAGGCCCTTTCCCCCCCCCCCCCCCCCCCCCCAAGTCCGCGCCATCCAGTGATCCCCGCACATTAACCCTACCCTACACACACTAGGGACAATTTTTCACTTATACCAAGCCAATTAACCTGTAAACCTGTACGTCTTTGAAGTGTGGGAAGAAACCGAAGGTCTCGGAGAAAACACACATGCGTCACGTGGAGAACGTACAAACTCCATACAGACAGCACCCACAGTCAGGATTGAACCCGGGTCTCTGGTGCTGTAAGGCAGCAACACTACCGCTGCGCCACTGTGCTGCCCTTTAAAAATTAGTATTCAGAGTTAAGGCAGCAGCGCTGTTGGATATGACTGCTTCGGCTCAAACAGTTAGTGCGTCCTCTCTGTGCTTCAAATGAAGCAGAGACTTTGTTATCCAAAGTCCGCAATCTGGAACTTGTGTTCGAGGATGGTTCAAAGGTGCCTGTTCCTGGGAGAACAGATTTCAAGTTCCCATTCATTGACCAATAGAATTCCTGGGTAGAGGCAAAACAGTCCCTTGGTACATGTGACAATAAACTAAACACAAACCACAGTAGTCAGTATAATGATATTCATGGTGAATAGTCACAATAGACTTATTAATAATTACTTTTCAATGGTTTAATGGGAGAAACATCAAAAGTTAGACTCAAGTTGTGAAAAGGATAGATAGTTTAAAAAAAACTTTTCTGGGAGCAGAGGTGATTAAAATCAGAGGGCATAGGTTTAAGGTAAGGGTCAGAAATTTAGAGAGGATCCGAGGAGAAATCTTTTCACCCAGAAGATGTTAGAAAACGACCACATGCTGCAGCAGAGCCAAAGACTCGCAAAATATGTAGGATGCAGACACACACTTTAATTGGCGAAGAATGAATTGAAGAAGACTTGAGGTCAATTGCTGGAAAATCAGATCATTGTAGATGGTTCAAGATGATGAAGATGATAATGATACTTCATTGCCACATGCATCGATGAATCGAGGAACAGTGAAATATATGCGTTTAATCCAGTAGAATCATACTACAGATAATCACATTCATAGGTAAATATAAAAATGCAACGATTATAGTGTGATAGTAGATTCACTGAGACAGTACACAAAGAGCTGCCATGCATCTGGCGCCAAAAATGTTTCAAAATTCTTAAGAGTGCAGTCTTACGTTGTCCATAAAGGCCCATTATTCTGGTGGCAACATATTTCTCTTCCATCTGCCGCCATCTTGAAAATGGACCATTGTCCAGCATCCATGGTTGGAAGATGTAGATCAACTCAACAAATCCCTCTATTTGATTACTTTCTCTCCAGGTGGGCGAGAAGGGCCTTCTGGGTGGGTCCTCTGTCCCTAGTGGGCGAGCCAGACCTTCCACGCGGGTTCTCACCCCTCTGTCCATGGCCAACGATATCCCAGGCCTGCTGGTGGGTCTGTTCGTGGCTTCCTGGGATCCATAAGTGTCATAGAGAGATACAGCACAGAAACAGGCCCTTTGGGCCACCGGGTGCATGCTGATCATCAATCACCAATTTACATTATCTTACAGTATACTCATCTAATTCAAATGTATTTTCTCCATATTGTCTTCCATTCTCTTGGATTCTATCAGTCACCTACACAGTAAAGGCAATTTACAATGACCACTTAACCTACCAACTTGCATGTCTTGGTCAGCTTGGATATGGCGAGTCAAAGCATCTATTTCTGTTGTTCGTGACCCTATGGTTCAGGATATTGCAAGAAGCACGAGAGCCAATGAAGTACTTACTTGACATAATCTCAAAAACATGGCAGTGCATGGACAGAGTACAAACAAAAACATAACAGTAACGATGACTGGATAATCTGTGTTGGATACCAATGTTGAGCCTGACAATGGAGATTACCTACCAGTTCCATCTGCCGCCATCTTGAAAATGGACCTTTGTCCAGCATCCATGGTTGGAAGATGTAGATCAACTCAACAAATCCCTCTGTTTGATTCTTCTCTCCAGGTGGGTGAGAAGGGCCTTCTGGGTGGGTCCTCTGTCCCCAGTGGGCGAGCCAGACCTTCCACGCGGGTTCTCACCCCTCTGTCCACGGCCAACGATGTCCCAGGCCTGCTGGTGGGTCTGTTTGTGGCTTCCTGGGATTCATAAGTGTCATAGAGAGATACAGCACAGAAACGTTTATGTGTGAAACGTTTTAAATTTCATGTGCGATGCTCCGCTATTCCCTGGGAAACGTCTTTTCATTTTGCACTGTACAACTGTTGCTTGCAAGATGACAATAAAGGTTGATTGATTGATTCTTATTCAAAATGGCATTATGTTTTTTTTTCCATATCTATGGTACACAACATGCATCCGCTGGGATGGGTATTTCCAACACACTTTGTAATTGCACACCCATCATTCCTTTACCAACTCATATCTGGAGCAACAGTTTGGTTCTGAGAGCATTATCAGTGAGGCACCACACAGTGTACACCCTTTGCTGAAAATAGCAAGCCCTGCACACGGAACCCTTAAACGCCAATTGTCAGGCGTATCAGCTTCACCTTTGTCCAAATGCTTTAAATGTTTATGATTTTACCTGCACTTTACATACATTCAAGAACAATCAAACATTATTAAAAGATAATCATACAATTAAAACATGTATCCACTTACATCTTTGGAGGTTTGTAGGTTAATTAGTTAATTAATTGGCTTGGTAAGTGTAAAGATTGTCCCTAGTGAGTGTAGGATAGTGTTCATTTGCAGCGGACCCGGTGGGCCGAAGGGCCTGTTTCCATGCTGTATCTCTAAACTAAACTAAATCTGCTGCAAATTGCATATCCAGGCTTTGTAGTCTGTTCATGATGTACGGCTATCTAATTACATCGTCCAAACATATTGTACATTTCAGTAAAATTCTACATCTTTCTTGCCGAATGAGGTGCTGTATTATCCCCTGAATTTAGGCTAACTGGAAAGGGACACTTTTATTTTATCAGCCATATTTCCCTGTGGAAGAAATTATATCATCAATAATGTCCTCCCCATTTCGCAATATCATCATGCACGCCCGCATTTCTACTCACCCACACCACAATGTGAAAGCACATCCCTTCCTCCTTCAACCTGGTCAAGGAGAGATGTGAAACTCAACAAAATGAAAATAAGGAGAGAGCCTCATTGATTAACAGGCCCAGGTGCCAACTCAGAAATTGACACTTCAGATATCAGGGATTAGTTTAAATGTGGACACCATTAACAAGCTTGTAATCCTGTTGAAGGCATTAGCTAGTGAAAATTAGATGTACTGAGTAGTCAAGTCAAGTCGATCAAGTTTATTGTCTTATGTACAACTACAGTTACAAACAATCTTGCTTTCAGCAACATCAATTGACATAGACAATAGGTGCAGGTGTTGGCCATTTGGCCCTTCGATCCAGCACCACCATTCACTGTGATCATGGCTGATCATCCACAATCAGTACCCCTCTCCCACCTTCTCCCCATATCCCTTGACTCTGCCATCTTTAACAACTCTATCTAACTCTTTCTTGAAAGCATCCAGAGGATTGGCCTCCACTGCCTTCTGAGGCACAGAATTCCAAAGATTCACAACCCTCTGTGTCAAAATGTTTTTCCTCACCTACGTTCTAAATGGCTTACCCCTTATTCTTAAACTGTGGTCCCTGGTTCTGAACTCCCCCAACATCGGGAACACGTTTCCTGCCTCTAGTGTGTCCAAACCCTTAATAATCTTAAATGCTTCAATAAGATCCCCTATCATCCCTCTAAGTTCCAGAGAGTGTACAAGCTCAGCCGCTCCATTCTATCAACATGTGAACCTACGCTGCACTCCCTCAACAGCAAGAATGTCCTTCCTCAAAATTGCACACAATACTCCAGGTGTGGTCTCACGAGGGTTCTGTACAACTGCAGAAGGACCTCTTTGCTCCTATACTCGACTTCTCTTGTTATGAAGGCCAACATGCCATTTGCTTTCTTCACTGCCTGCTGTACCTGCACGCTTAATTTCAGTGACTGATGAACAAGGCCACCCAGATCTCGTTGTACTTCCCCTTTTCCCAACTTGACACCATTCAGATAATAATCTGCCTTCCTGTTTTTGCCACCAAAGTGAATAACCTCACATTTATCTACATTAAACTGCATCTGCCATGCATCTTCCCACTCACCCAACCTGTCAAAGTCATCCTGCACCCTCATAGCATCACAGTTCACACTGCCACCCAGCTTTGTGTCATCTGCAAATTTGCTTATATTACTTTTAATCCATTCATCTAAATCATGAATGTATATTGTAAATAGCTGTGGTCCCGGCTATGAGCCTTGCGGCACCCCACTAGTCACTGCCTGCAATTCTGAAAGGGACCTGTTAATCCCTACTCTTTTTTTCCTGTCTGCCAACCACTTCTCTATCCATGTCAGCACTCTACCCCCAGTACCATTTGCTCTAATTTTGCCCACTAATCTCCAATGTGGGTCCTTGTCAAATGCTTTCTGAAAGTCCAGGTACACTACATCCACTCGCTCTACCTTGTCCATATTCCTAGTTACATCCTCAAAAAATTCCAAAAGATTAGTCAAGCATGATTTCCCCTTCGTAAATCCATGCTGACTCAGACCGATCCTGTTATTGCTATCTAAATGTGCTGATATTTAATCTTTTATAATTGACTCCAGCATCTTGCCCACCATCAGGCTAACTGGTCTATAATTCCCTGTTTTCTCTCTCCCGCCTTTCTTAAAAAGTGGGAGAACATTAGCTACCCTCCAATTCACAGTGAGCAGTTCCCAGCCCTGGTCCTCTTGCAGCCAAGTCTCTGAAATTCCCACAACATCATACTTGCCAATTTCTAAAGCTCATCCACTTTATTTATTATACTTCGCGCATTCATATACAACACTTTAACTTTGGCATTCACCTCCCCTCTCACACCGGTCACTATTGGCCCTGACCTTACTCTCTTATCCCTTCTCGAACTCCCCTTCCCATTAATTCGGAGTCTTTTGTAACTTTTCCTGTACTCACCTCCCCTTTAACTCCATCCTTTTACTCCCAATTTATCAACTTTCCCCCCACTATTTAGTTTAAACCCACACGTGTAGCACTAGCAAACCTGCCCGCCAGACACACAGGCACATAAACCAACAACACACAAGAGCATTATTTATATACTGTATCAAATTATATATATATCAGCATGATGACAATGAACATTATGTTGCACAAGTGAACTAGGGCATCAGAGTAGTTTGGTGAGCATGAAAGTAGGAAATGGAATTCACTGCAGAGTAGTGTGCAATAATTTGGGGAGGGCATTCAAGGTATCGGAATTTGTGATAATTGGTAGAATGCATGAAGTGTAGAACAGAGTGTTCCTGGAGTACATCTCCACAACTCACTGAAGATAACTAGACTAATAGATTAGGTGCTGAAAAAGTCTTACGGGATACTTGCCCTTGTTGCTGATATATACAATACAAGAAGATTAATCATATTATAATTACTCAATATAAACAGCTAGGCTATAGTTAGAGTAATCTGTACATGTCTGGTCTAAGAAGATGTAATAATACTGGTGTTGGTGCAGAGGAGATTGTGAGGATTTTGGCAAAACTGAAGAATTACAGTTATGAGGAGAGAATGGAGACATAAAAGACAGCAAATGCAGCATATGTAGCATAAAATGAGAGCTACTGGAGGAAGTCAGCAGATTAGGCAGCATCTGTGGAGGGAAATGGATAGTCAACATCTCTCGTTGAGGCCATCTAGACGGAAAAAGTACTGGGGAAGTTGCCAGTATAAAGAGGAAAAGTTTGGGATTAGAGCTAGCAAGAAATAAGTGAAGTAGTGTTGATTTCCAGAAAGATAATCTGCCTATTTTCCTCCACAGATGCTGCCTGACTTACTGAGTTCTTCCGACAACATATTTTATTGCTATGAGGAGAGCTTGTCTAGACTCGAGTTGTTTTCCCTGGAATAAAAGTGACAGAAAATATTTAATTGGCACGTATAAAATTATGAGGACTGAGATATGGGGAAGCGAAAAGATCAACTTCCCTCAGTAGGAGTCAAAAACCAAAGGGCATAAATGTAGGTTATTCTGTAGGGAAGATAAGAACAAAAAATAAATCTCCCTGCCTTATGCAAACCCTCATCACATTTTTGATGATATTTTAAGAGTCATCATCTGCAGGACTAGGATCTCAGAAGTGGAGGAAATGCCAATTTTTTCCAGCAGGGATGTGATGGGCAATCTCTGTGTCAGAAGATTCACACCCAAAACTGAGTGCCACATTGCTAAATGTTGCAGCCCTAATAAACCCACAAGAATGTTTTGCTTCCATTTTGATTTGCTTATTAATATTGGCACATTGCTGCTGCTGTCTTCTATAAATTAAAAATAATCACTTCCAATCAAAAGTTATTCCTAGCTGTGAAAATTCTGTGCATTCTATTAGTTAATAGCTGAGTCACTGTAAAAAATATATTTTGGTCTGTACTTTAGCCTGCGCTGAATTAACTAATCTAAATCAGAGTACACTGCGTGCTAACACAAGGCTTATTTTGATGGCTCTTAAAAAAAAAAGGTTGACATTTTTAAATGCCGTTAAAAATAATCTGTTTTGCAAAACAATGTGAGCGAACAAGTGTCACCAGATCAAAATCCAAAATGGTACATTCTTTAAATATTTCCTTTAAATGATATTGAAGCATCCAAAACAACTTTCCAATTTTACAGTATTTGTAACATTAAGAACACACTTTTTGTGTGGTTAATGTCAGTATTTAGGTGCCTTGAAGAAGACATCAAAGTACGGATTGGACATATCTTCTTTTACAAGATTAGGCCATGGAGTAATAAGAATACTGAATAGGATCAAGGAACTTGGGATATAATCATTACTTGCATAATGTACAGAGTTGAGTGCTGGAACATCAAAACGTTAACATGTAAGGTGGAATCAGAAGAGAAAGAAGAAGAGAGAAATCCTGAATACTAAGCATTCAGAATACTGAGAATCAATAATGATATAAAAGAGGATCTTGGAAAAGAGAATATTCAATATAGACAACTATGATTGAGTATAACTGTCAATGTCATGATGCAGCTTTATATAACTCTGGTTAGGCAACATTTGGAGGATTGTATGCAGTTCAGGTCACCCCAACACAGGAAGGATGTGGAGCCTTTGGAAAGTGTGCAGAGGAGGTTACCAGAATTATGCCTAGATTAGAGGGTATCAGCTCAAGGAGAGTTTGGACAAACATGGATTGTTCTCTCTGGAATGTCAGAGGTTGACGGGAGTCCTGATAGAAGTATATAAAATCAGTAGAGGCATAGATAGGGTAGACAGTCAGAACCTTTTTCCCAGGATGGAAATATCAAATATGAGCAGACATAGCTTTAAGGTAAGAGTGGCAAAGTTTAAAAGGAGATGTGCAGAGAAAGTATTTTTACACGGAGGATGGTGGGTGCCTGGAATGTGTTGCTGGGGTTGATGATTAATGGTTGAACTTGAGGCAGGTACAATAGTGGCATTTAAGAGCTTTTGGATGGGCACATGAGTATATCTGCAGGAAATGGAGGGATATGGATTATGTGCAGTCAGATAAGAGTTGGCCTTGGCATCAGGTTTGGCACAGACATTGTGGGCCGAAGGGCCTGTTCCTGTGCTGTTCTGTTCTATGCGCTATGAATCATGGGACATCCTTCAAGCAGTAATTAGGCATCAGCTGGTGGCCTTTGAGGTTCTGACCCCAGAATACCAAGAGGGCCTAGTTTTAATTAATTTTGATTTCTTAAATGATAACCAGATGCATTGAGAAATAATTAAAATATGTCTATACAATTAGGGGGGGCGAGTGGAAGAGGAGGGGGAGGGGGGGAGAGAGAGGGCCTGTTTACTTCAACCCAAACCCAAACAACCATTTGCAGGCAGTGCTTTTTTACCTCTAACCATATTTTCATTTTCAAACCAAATGAAGGGTACACAGTGCTGTAGACATTTGTCAGTGTCATTCAGAGCTCTGATTGAGGCACACCACTTGCAGAGACTGATTGAGGCACACCACTTCCTGGTTTTATAGTCCCTCTCCCCTGCTGCCAGCAGGGGCAGCAGAGAGAATGGAGAATTTTGTAAAATCATTAATATCTCTGTCATATTTCATCGACGGGAAAAATCCTCAGCACATATACGGCGGAGGGGGCTCTGAGCGAGGTGGCCAAAAATGACGGCCGTAGGTGGCAGCGTTCTCTCGGAAATCGCAGCACAGATCGCCAAAACCGGTCAAGAACAGAATTTTAGTAATATAGATACATAGGCCAAATGGAAGGAATTTAGTGTTCAATTGCTGTAAATTAAAGTCCATTTAAATCAGCTTTCTAGTGGGATCCTGTGAACGCGCTGGTTTAGAACGTTCACATTGCGGTAGATTTGTGCCCTCAAATGCCCAGAAAAATACTGCGGGATATAATGGGGCCCAAATTAGCTACTCGCAACATTAAACTTTGTATAAAGGGATCTTAAGAAGCCCTTTTTAACATAAAAATAAACAGCCTACCTTCCGTTTTCCCCTGTATGAGATCCGACCCATTGACGGCGGTCGTGGGTTTAGAGGTTAATTTTTAACCTACTATAACAAGTAAAGAAAGCCCTTAATAGCTCCAGCTACGGAATCTTCCAGCGATTTTTCGTTAATAATTAACTAGGCTGAAAAACCTCGATTTGAACAGCCTAGGGAAAATCGCGTTTTAAACCAGCCCCCCTCTAAACGCCAAAATCGCGTACACGGGCTGGGACAGATTTTCAGCGATCTTCAGGTAGGCTTTGCAACATACCTACTAGAATCAACTAAACTAACAATAGGTATTAACCTGGGCTTTACCTATAGCGTTCTGTGCCACCTGCAAAATCAACAGTTACACACGCACCATGCCGAACAAAAATTATATAATTAATCCTCAGATATTACTGGTGAAAATACTGTAAGTTGCTATGTAGCAGCACTTTTGGAGACCTCTCTTTACTCGTTCTGCAACACAACATTGCAGCAGCTTATCCTTACCTTCTAGAGACAGAGTGATATGGTCTGGATATAGGCCCTTCAGCCCAACTTACCCACACTGGCCAACGTGTTCCAGCTACACTCGTCCCACCTGCCTGCATTCAGCCCATATCCCTCCAAAACTGTCCTATCCATGTGCCTGTCTAACTGTTTCTTTAACATTGGTTTAGTCCCTGCATCAACTACCTCCTCTGGCAGCTTGTTCCATACACCCACCACCCTTTGTGTAAAAAAGTTACCCCTCAGATTCCTATTAACTCTTTTCCCCTTCACCTTATACCTCTGTCCTCTGGTCCTCAATTCACCTGCTCTGGGCAACAGACTGTGCATCTACCTGATCTATTCTTCTCATGATCTTATAAGCCTCTAAAAGATCACCCCTCAATCTCCTGCGCACCAAGGAATAGAATCCCAGCCTACTCAACTCCCTAGAGCGCAGACCCTCTAGTCCTGGTAACATCCTCGTAAATCTTCTCTGTACCTTTTCCAGCTTGATGACATCTTTCCTGTAACATGGTGCCCAGAACCTTACCTTCTCTCAATTGATCAAATGTTTGATCACAAGTCATGAACCACTATTTCAAAATACTTTTATACATCCTGTCAAGAAAGATAACTCACACAAGCATCGGATTGCAACCCTTACAGCACATACACTAAATCATGATCAATCTGAAGAAGGGTCCCGACCCAAAATGACCCAAATGTCAGAGTTCCTCCAGCACTTTGTATTCAGCACATACACTAAGGCTGGTCTCCCACACCAGTGGGTACAAACAAGCTGGTGGATTGCTGCTCTCTAACTGTGGAGAGCGCAGCAGGTGATTCTGAAAGATGACCTTTTATAATTTTGGGACCAAGTGGCCGGGCATCAAACCGTAAATAGCAACAGGCTGCGTTAGCTGGCTGATAGGCAAATAGTAAGGACGTCACCAGAGTACAGTGTGTGATCACAATAGGTCTCCTGTTGAGAGAGGGCAGCTGATGCCTTCTACAGAGATGCTGCTTCACCCCTCTCCCCAGCGTATACAGTGTGTGTAATCTGTGTTGGTCGACAGATCCTAGAGTGTAGTGTCACAGTGAAATATTCTTCAAACACAGGTCTCTAATGCTAGCAGTGTGAGTTTGTGTGACACCAGTGCTAGTCTCCATTGCAGCAATCAGTTGGTTGGCTTGACTATGCTGCAGGGGTAGCTGAAACAACCCAACAACACCTGCTTGGTGCTTGGGTCCACATGCATTCAAACCGGACTGCTCACCACTGCCATCCTGAGGAACCTGGTTTCCAGGTTCTGTGCAAAATCAGGGTTGGACTCCCCTGTGATTCTTAACGTTTCATGCAAATGTTTAACCTAATCTAAAAATGTCCTGTGTACACCTTTGTGTTGGCCCACCAAGATTAGTCTATAAGCATACGTTCATAAGACTTAGAAGGAGAATTAGCCCCTTTGGCCCATCGAGTCTGCTCTGGCATTCGATCATGGCTAATCTACTTTCCCTCTCAATCCCATTCTCCTACCTTCTCCCCATAACCTTTGACCCTTACTAATCAAGAACATATCAATCTCCACTTTCAAAATACCCAATCTTGGCCTCCAACAGCACCTTTGCCACAAATTCCACAGATTCACCACCCTCTGACTGAAGAAATTCCTCCTCATCTCCATTCTAAAGGTGCTTTTATTCTGAGGCTGTGCCCTCTGGTCCTGCACTCTCCCATTACTGGAAATAACCGCTCCACCATCCAATGTGAAAAAAAAGACACCAAGTGCAGGAGTCACTCAGAAAGGACAGGCTGAATGTCATGGATAGGCGATATTGCTGGTCAGAACCCTTTTTCGAAGTCAAGCCAACTTTATTTGTCACATACACATACAAGTGCAGCGAAATGAAAGTGGCAATGCCTGCGGATTGTGCAAAAACAACAGAACAGAATAGATCAGAACCAGTATTTACATTTTAGGGAAAAAAAAGAGACACAACACAACAGTAAATTAGTCCCTGGTGAGATAAGAGTTTACAGTCCTGATGGCCTGTGGGCAGAAACTCCATCTCATCCACTCTGTTTCTACAGCGTGACAGCGGAGGCGCTTGCCTGACCGTAGCAGCTGGAACAGTCTGTTGCTGGGGTAGCAGGGGTTCCTGCATTATGTTGCTGGCTCTGAATCTACACCTCCTGGTTTATAGGTCCTGCAGGGGGGTGAGTGTAGTTCCCATTGTGCATTTGGCCGAACGCACTACTCTCTGCAGAGCATTTCTGTCCTGGGCAGAGCAGTTCCCAAACCAGATTGAGATGTTACTGGACAAGATGCTTTCTACAGTCCCAGAGTAGAAGAACTGAAGGATCCTCAGAGACTCTGAATTTCCTCAGCTACCTGAGGCGGTAAAGGCACTGCCTTGCCTTACTCACCTTTTTCAGACAGATTATAAAAGGCTGTCATAGCTGGGGCCTTGTGAGTGCCTATGGCTGCACCGTTAACTAGAAGAAAGTAAGAGGACTCAAAAGAAAGTTATTGATGGTGATGGTAAGTTCTGCCTGGAGGTGGAGGGTGTTAGTAAAGGGGAACTTACTGAGTCTCTGTTTAAAGAAGAAGGGGAGGGTTTGAGAGAGATTGGAGGTGTAAAAATGAGGCTAATGTCGTCAAGGGATCGAGTTACTGAAGGCTTGGAGGGCATGCGATGCCTGGAACTTCAGAGATGACCTCTGCAAACAATTCAGTCTACAAGTACATCCTCCTGCTTCATTCATGAATCATTTGCATTCTCGACACCCCAATTCTTATCTCTTTCCTCTCTATCTGGCCTACATTGTTCTTATTGAAGACGACATACACTGGATGAATAACACCTGATCTTTCATGGTATACTTCAGGCATCTAGGTGTTACATTGAATTCATCAATCTTGCTCAATAATTTTGGTGGTTATAATAATAATCCAACAAGACCCAACATTTCTTTCTTTAATTATCCTGTTGTTGTCCTTTTTGTCGTCGCATTACCCCTTCTTTTATTTAATCTCTCCTTCGTTCCACCTTGCCAAAGACTTTCCGTTTTATCTTTCAAGCCCTTTCCACGAATCTTGCATCTTCTTTTTCTATTTTTGCTAAAAGGCCACCAGCCTGCAATGTTGATATGTTTTTCTGTCTCCACAGATGCTATCTCACCACACTTTCAGCATTTTCTCCATTTGTTTGTTTGCTTTAAAACTGCTCTTTATTGATCCTTGTGTCAAAATCCTTCCCTTATGTGAGCTAATGTCAACAATAGCACTCAATGCTTGCTATTCTCCTTCTGCCCACAAAACCATGCAATAAAAACAGCTTCTCTAGAAACCAATTCATCCAGAAACTGTTTCTCTACTGCCGATAAAAAATGATCCCAACAGGTACAGGATGACTTTCATCTTTTTTAGGAGTCACCTATGCTCTTTGTAATATGGGGATATGCATTTGATAGATAAATAATGAATGCCCTTAAAATGATAACATCATGACTGCTACAGGGGGGAAAGGCAATTGCCAGCATGATTCTATGTATAAAGTTGCAGACTATGAAAACATTGATAGAAAAACTCTTCCAGTTCATGAATGTGTGGAAGTACTATGTGTTCATAAACGACAAAACTGTAGGCATTAGGAAATACTATCATTTTGAAAAATGCAAAGCCTTTCTCTTGATTTTACTAATTGTCCACAGGCAAAATGGTGACTTGCTTGCTCTGCCAAATAACACACTTGTCACCTTGTTCCTGAATGATCTTCTAGATATTGCCTGAAAAGAGCTGGAGGTGAAAGCGATAAAACCGAAGGCATTGTTCATCGTGGCTGATGATGCCTAAATGGCCTCAAGGTTTGAATGTAGATTATCTTGGTATGTGCAACTCCACTGTCATATCCTGATCATTTAATCTATGCCTTTGATGGGCATGGTGAAGTGGCAGGATTAGGAACTAGGGTTGTGAATGTAAACAAAGGGAACCATGATGGTATAATGCTCGAATTAGCTCTGATAGATTGGAAGAGATTACTAAATGGGCTGATAAGCAATGGTGATATTTACAGAATACATGAAAATAGGAGCAGGAGTAGGCCACTTAACCTCTCAATCTTATCCTTGTCATTCAATAGGATCATGGCTGATCTATGCTGGCCCCAATATAGCGGGCAACACGATGGTGCAGCAATAAACTTGCTGTCTGACAGCACCAGGGACCCGGGTTCAATCCCGACTACAGGTGCTGTCTGTACAGAGTTTTACTTTCTCCCCGTGACCGAGTGGGTTTCCCCTGGGTGCTCCAGTTTACTCCCACACTCCAAAGACTTACAGGTTTGTAGGTTAATTGGCTTTGGTAAAAATTGTAAATTGTCCCTAGCGTGCAGGACAGTGCTAATATATGGGGATCGCTGGTCAGTGCGGACTAGGTGGGGTGAGGGGCCTATTTCTGCGTTGTATCTCTAAACTAAACCAAACAACCCTCTTCCCACCCTGCTTCCTGTAAGGCCTACATCCTCACAATTCCTCCGTCTATGCCACATCTGCACCCAGGATGAGGTGTTCCACACCAGGGCATCAGAGATATCCTCATTCTCCAGGGAACGGGGGTTGCCCTCTTCTACTATAGATGAGGCTCTCACCAGGGTCTCTCCTGCACCCCGTGTCTCTGCTCTCACTCCCCATCCCCCCATCGTAACAAGGGCAGAGTCCCCCTTGTCCTCACCTTCCACCCTACCAACCGTCACATACAACAAATAATCCTCTGACTTTTCACCATCTCCAACGTGATCCCACCACTTGCCACATCTTCCCATCTCCCCCCTGTCTGCTTTCTGCATAGACCATTCCCTTTGGAACTCCCTGGTCAATTTGTTCCTTCCCACCCGAACCACCCCCTCTCCGGGCATTTTCCCTTGCATCCGCTAGAAATGCTACACTTGTTGCTTTACCTCCTCCCTTGACTCCATCCAAGGACCGAAGCAGTCTTTCCAGGTGCAGCAGAGGTTCACCTGCACCTCCTCCAATCTCATCTATTGCATCCGCTGCTCTAGATGTCAGCTGCTCTACATCGGTGAGACCAAGCGTAGGCTTGGCGATCACTTTGTCTAACACCTCCGCTCGGTTCACACTAACAAACCTGATCTCCCGGTGGCTCAGCACTTCAACTCCTCCTCCCATTCCGAATCCAACCTTTCTGTCCTGGGCCTCCTCCATGGCCAGAGTGAGGACCACCGTAAATTGGAGGAGCAGCACCTCATATTTCGCTTGGGTAGTTTGCACCCCAGCGGTATGAACATTGACCTCTAATTTCAGGTAGTCCCTACTTTCCCCTCCCCTTCTCAGCTCTCCCTCAGCCCACTGTCTCCACCTCTTCCTTTCTTCTTCCCGCCCCCCCCCCCACCCCCCCCCCCCCCCCCCCCCCACATCGGTCTGAAGAAGGGTCTTGACCAGAAACATTGCCTATTTCCTTCGCTCCATAGGTGCTGCCTCACCTGCTGAGTTTCTCCAGCATTTTTGTCTACCTTTGATTTTCCAGCATCTGCAGTTCCTTCTTAAACTAAACTCATCTTCTGTGCAAGATTCCGGTAATGTTCAATGACTTGATCTTTTGAACATTTATCTTCCCAATAAATATAAATAATGTTCTGACCTCCACCACCCTCAGGGCAGAGACTTCCAGAAATTTATTTTATAGGAATGTCTCCTCATTGGTGATTGTCCCACCAGTGGAAACATCCCAACATCTACTTTGGGAAGTCCACTTATTATCATATAGAGTATGTTTGAATATAAACTAAAGAATACAGACCCAAGCTGTCCAGCCTCTCACAATAGGACTCCCCTCTCATCACCAAGAATTAGACTGGCAAATTTTGTTTGCACAAGGCAGGAACGGGGTACTGATTGTGGATGATCAGCCATGATCCCATTGCATGGCAGTGCTGGCTCGAAGGGCCGAATGGCCTACTCCTGCAACTATTGTCTATAACATCCTTTTTAGATAAGGGGATCTAAACAGTGCTCAGCATTCCAGGTGTGGCCTCACCAAAAACACTACCTACCAAAGAAAACCTGCCTATTCTTGGATTTTAACTCCTTTGCAATAAGTGGTAATGTGATTTGCCTTCATAACTACCTATTGAACCCGTCTGCCAACTTTTTGTAATTCATGCACTGGAATCTTAGATTCCTCGGGACTTCTCTCATTTGCAACCACTCTCTAGATAATAATTCAACTTTTGGTTCCTCTCACACCTTTCCCCAATAAACTCTATTTCACAGGTTTTCACCTAATTACTTAATTTATCTATATCCTATTGCAAAACCACAAGGTCCTCATCACAACATGCCCTTTCATTTTTTCTCATATATCAGCAAACGTGGAAAATATTTTATGTTCCTTCCTAGAGCTTATTAATGTAAATGGCAAACAACTGAGAGGTAAGAACTAAACCCAGAGGTACAACAAGGATTACATCCTACCAGCCTGAAAAGAAGATAGATATGATTTATAATTAGTATTAATTCTTGTCAGAAACAAAAGTCAAGAAAGAAGGTTCAACCTTCTTAGTCGCATGGTTATACAGCATGGAAACAAGCCCTTTGGCCCAACTTGCCCACACCAACCAACATATTCCATCTACATTAGTCCCACCTGCCTGTGTTTGGCCCATATCACTTCAAACCTGTCCAATCCATGTACTTGTCTAATTGTTTCTTAAATATTGCAATAGTCCCTGTCTTGACTGCTTCCTCTGGCTGCTTGTTCCATAAACCCACCACCATTTGTATGAAAAAATTACCCCTCAGATTCCTATTGAACCTTTCCCTCTTCACCTTAAACCTCTGTCTCCTGGTTCTCGATTCCCCAACACTGTATAAGAGACTCTGTATAACTGATGTATTCCTCTCATAATTTTATACACATGTTATATCATTTATTAAAATAGCAAGCATCTGGAGGGCAAACAGATTGAATAAGAAGGGTGAGGCAGAGAATGAAAATAAGCAAAACATTGATTGTAAAAGCTTCTATAAAAATGTCAATGTAAAAAAAGGTTAGTGAAGCCAAATATAGGTTCCTTACTCTCAGAAATTATAATTGGGAACAAAGAGAAGGCAGAACAATTAAGCACAAACAGAGTGGACCCGTGTTCACAAAGAAGGAAACAAATAACCTGACAAATAGTCAGAGAAACAAGGCTCTAGTTAGAAGGAGAACTGAAGGAAATCTGTGCTGGCGAAGTGCTAGTAGAAGGCTAATTAATGGGAGTAATGCCAAGCAAATTCCCAGAGCCTGATAAGTTAGAACCCAGAGTACAAAAATAAGTAGCATTTCCAAAATTCTTTAGATTTAGAATAGTTTATGCAGAATGTAGTGAACCTGCCAAATTCTCTACCACAAAAATCATGGTAGGCCAAGGTACTCAGTATATTTAGGAAGGTGATAAATGTATTTATAAATGCTTAAGAGATGTAGTAAGACGGTGGGGAAGGGTACCGAAGTGAATGGTCAGCCTTACACAATTGTGTTTGATGGTAGAGTTAGCCTGTTTAAAGGGAATTAGAAATACGAGAGGCTCGAGACAGGAATTCTGATGTGTATGCTCCAATCCTAATTCCCACATGCCCTCTAACATCATGATAGGTATAGGAGCATATTGGACATTTTATTACATTCAGAATAATTAAGGATACAAGTTTAAATCCCATCACAACTGATGGTGAATTTAAATACAATTAAATAAATATTCTAGAATATAAATCCAGCATTATTACCTGGTTCATATATTTCCCTTGGACATGGATTTTTACTATCCTTATCAAGCCTGGCCCATGAGCGACGAGATCTACAGCTTTATGCAAAATTCATACCTATCTCTGAAAAACGCCTGGAATCATAGAGATAGCAGCAGTTAATTATTGACTCAATGCAGATGAACTTTTCTAATGCAGGATAGCAAAATTGAAAGGTGTTCAGTCTTACTCCTACATGCAAGAAATATTTTAATTTTAAATATTATATTAAGAAATTATTCCTGTTTCTTTCTTCTTACTTCTCTCTTAATCCAAGCTTTCTTTGCCTTTACTTTCTGTTTAGAGTCATAGTCATGAAGCCAAGCAGCACAAAACAGGCCCCTCGGCCCACCATGCCCAGACCATCCATCATATCCATCCATACTAAACCCATTTATCAGCACTTATTATGCCTTGGCAATTCATCCGCTCATCCAAATGTTCCCTAAATGTTGAGAGAATACTGTACCTGCCTTTACCATCTTCACGGGCAGTTTGTTCCAGATTGCAAACAACATCTGAGTAAAATAAATCTTCCTCAGATCCTCTTCAAACCTCTGATTCCTTGCATTACGCCTATGATCTTTGGTCTTTGACCACTCTGTCGTGGAACTGCAACCTATTTTTGAGCAACCCAGATGACTGATGGATTGTGACATGTGTTGTTCCGCAAGGATTAATGCAGGAATTTCTGTTATTTGTGATATATATATAAATAAGCTGGATGAAAATAATGGTGGTCTGGCCTGTAAGTGTGCTGAAGACATAAAAATTGGTGGACTTGTGAATAGTAAGGTTGCCAAAGGATACAACAGGATATAGATTAGTCAGAAATCTGTGTGGAGAATTGGTAAGTGGAATTTAATATGGACAAATATAAGGCAATGCATTTTAGGAGATAAAATGCAAGGGGAAAGTGCACAGTAAATGGCAGGACTTCTAGGATCATTGTGAGAGAAGGATCTTAGAGTGCAAGGTGATAGCCTCTTAAAAATAACATAAGTGGAGGGGGTAATAAAGAAGGCATGCAGCATGCTCAAGTTCATCGATCGAGGCATTCAGTATAAAAGTGAACAAGATATGTTGCAGCTGAATCATGAAGCACTGTGCATTTCTCACTGCCGCATTATAGGGAGGATGTGGAGGCTTTCGAGAGGGTGCCAAAGAGATTTGTCGGAATGCTGCCTGGGTTAGAGAATATAAGCTACTGTATAAGAAGAGATTGGACAAATGTGGATTGTTTTTTTGATGGAGCGTTGGAGCTTGAGGGGAGACCAGAAGTAAATAAAATTCTGTGAGGCAGAACAGACAGCCAAGAGTCTTTTTCTCAGGGTGGAAAGGTGAGATATCAACTTAAAGGAGGTTTGCGAGGCAGGGGGTAGGGGCTGGAAATGTTCTGCCGAGGGAGAAGATATGGAAGCAGATATGACAGCAATGTTTAAGAGTCAACTAGACAGATACATGAACATACGGGAAATAGGATATGAATCAGATGCAGGCATATGGTATTAGTTTAGATTGGGAGCATGGGCAGTGTAGATATGATGGGCTGAAGGGCCCGTTTCCCTGCTGTACTCTATGATCTTCGGTGGGGAGATGATTCACATAACAAAGTGCTGCCCTTGCATATAGCCTCTGCAGTAGGAACTAAATGATTGATGACATCAACATAGCAACCTGACATGGGTCATGTATCACAGAGAGCTATTGAAATGATAACCATTTGCTGCATTATATTAACAAAACCGTTTCACAGAGCCGCAGTTCAAAAATCCACAGGCTTTATTTCAGCCGCCATCAAAGGAAATCTTCGCAAAATGAACTGAATTCAGTGTTACCCTGTTGGTAATACCTTTGTAACTAATGACAAAGCTTGTCGGATTAGAGTAAATCACTGTATATTCAACATCATTGATTACGTATTGGAATTGTTTTAATAGAAACATGAAGGCACAATGTGCTGAATTTTAATGTGGAGCAGATGGAAGGCAGAGCCTCTTCTGAACCATTGTTAACCATTCTTAAACATTTCCCCAAGTGCATCTAGCTGTGTGTGAACAAACTCCTCAAGAGAGGCAGGTTGATATTTTCAGTGTGTTAACCACTCAGAGTAAATTTAGCACTTGATGTTAAGTTGAACCCTCTCCAGAGCTTCACTTCATTCCACAGTAAAGATGAAAGAACATTGGCAAGGGAAGGAATTGAAGAATTCACGAGCAAATTTGTCAATAAGTTCTGTTGCCTGCCTCTACTGGCAATGTACTTTCTAGACGTAGAGTCATAGAGTGATACAGCATGGAAACACATCCTTTGACCTAACTTGCCCACATCAACCAAGATGCCTCATCTACACTTGTTCCATCGGTCTGTTTGGCCCATACCATATTAAGTATTCTAAACCTTTCCTATCCATGTACTTGTCCAAATATATTTTAAATGTTGTGATAGCACCTTCAACTACCACATCTGGTAGCTTGTTCCATATACCCACCACCTTTTGTGTGAAAAAAATGCCCCTCAAATTCCTATTAAATCTTTCCCCAATCACTTTATGCCGACTTGTTTCCTCTAATCTGGGTAAATGGTTTTGTGCATTTACCCTATCTATACCCCTCATGATCTTATACACCTCATCTTCTTGCACTCCAAAGAATAAAGTCCTAGCCTGCTCAATCTCTCCCTATAGCTCAGATCCTCGAATCCTGGCAACATCCTCATAGATCTTCTCTGTATCCTTTCCAACTTAACAACATATTTCCTATAACATGGTGACCAAAATTAATACAATACTCCAATTGTGGCCGCACCAATGTCTTGTACAACTTTAACATAACATTCCCTCTTCTATACTTGGGAGAAGTTCAAATTTCTTGTGATCTCTTGTTTGGTATTCTACCACAACAAGCTGGGTGCTCCACAAAATAACTTACTTTCAGACCAATTTGGGGATCAAAAAGGGATCATTGGTCAGAACAGCAAATAGAAGAGGGACAGACACAAAATCTGCATTAGATTGCAACTCTCAGAGAAGGAGGGGGAGTCAGCAGAAACCATGGATGCCACCTAGGTTACAGGGACATCATTGCATTGTTCTCAGAGACCCTCACTGCTCAGCTTCAATTTACATCTTCTCTTTCAACACATGTTAAAAGACCACTTGCTTGACAATATCTAAACATTTCCTACCGCCGAAAAACTTTTCTCCCTATTCCTCACACTAAAATGCCCGTCCCACTTAGGAATCCTGAACGGAAACCTCTGGAGACTTTGCGCCCCACCCAAGGATTCCGTGCAGTTCCCGGAGGTTGCAGGTGGTTGCCGGAGGTTGCAGGTAGTGGAAGCAGGTAGGGAGACTGACAAAAACCTCCGGGAACCTCCTGGAACCGCACGGAAACCTTGGGTGAGGCGCAAAGTCTCAAGAGGTTTCCGTTCAGGTTTCCTAAGTGGGACAGGGGCATAACTTACCACATTAATTTCCAATTAATAGACATCTCCGCATCACTATCCACATCACCAACTTTGATAGAGAGACCATCCAAGTTACAGGACACAGTGAGGGATACAATGAGTTTAAAGTGAACAACTCCTCTTGACAGGTGGAAGAGCATCACTGATGGGGATGGGTTAATATATTGGCTTCAGGTAATTCCGTTCATCCCAATCCAATTCCAATTTCTTCAAATTTTAACATTAATACTTTAAGCCATGTACAGGGTCTATCAAAAGGAAATTCGACTGTAATTATTTTCTTTTGCATCATGCTTTGGTTACAGCATCATCAGCAACATTTAAATGTCACAGTTCATGTAAATGCAACGGTCAAGATCAGCACAGGCATTGTGGGTCAAAGGGCCTGTTCTTGTGCTGTACTACTCAATGTTCTATACACATGAAGGAGAGTGCTGACCTGCGGAGCTTGGGTAGTTGTTCCAAGGTTACACCTGCCAGCTTCCGAAAGTCTCTCCATCTTTCAACTCGCCTTGTGATGCGGGATTAGCCTAGGTACTCCCGTAGCCCTTGATCAATGCCTTTAAATTATCAATGGCAGGATCACAAACTTCCAAGCAGTTAACTCACCACCGACCCAACTGTTGTTGTTGTTGTTGTTGTTGTTGTTGTTGTTGTTGTTGTTGTTGTTACTACTGTTACTACTGCTACTACTACCACCCACCTAGCCCCATCAATTCCTATCTTCCACTAGGCCTTTAATTCCATCCTGTTTGCTGGGAATTGTCCACTAATGGTCCTCAGCTGATGCTGTTATCCACCAACCATGTTATATATCTGAGCAGGAACCAGCTGACAATATATAATAAGCTGCTGCCACATTGATTCATCAAGGAATCTTTGGTACATTTGAGCCAAATCCCTTTCTCAGCATCTTTCCAGCTCCCCCACTATTACACAGAGTGTTATTCCCATGAGCTGGTAGAAGGTACATTTTGAGAATATACAATGTTGTTCGTATTAATGCATGGCTGAAGAATAATCATCATCGTTATAAAATATATAAATCTGGTGTTCATTATGATAATGGGTGAAGAAAGATATTGGGTGGTATCCATAATAAGGGTTCAACAACCACACTTGCAGGCACAAATCAAGAGTCCCAATAGATGTGTTGTCTCCACGATGCGCAGAAGTGAGAAAAAAGTGAATAATTGCTGTGAAGCTGGGGGAATATAATGTTTCGCTGGTAATTAATGGTATTGCCATATATTAAATTAAATAGGAAAAAATGTACTTTGTCCATGTATATTTCATCTTCCTTATGGATATAATAAATTAGTTTTTATTTGATCCATTGATATTTCAAATTTAGCATTTGTTTTATTTCCAGTATAACCTAGAAACAAAAAAATGTTTTATTTCTAGTATAACCTTGAAACAGTTCTGCGAATAGAATTCATGCACAGTTCAATGTAAGTATTTGTCTTAACTGTAGTTAGATATTAAGTGTCTTGTATCAAGCGAATGCTGTGCATCTGGTATGTCCTTGTTGTTTATGGAAAAATAATTTGATTTCAATCTGAAGCAGGATCCCAACCCCGCAACATCGTCTGTCCTTTTCCCTCCCCAGAAGCTCATTGGCCCACTGAGTTCCTCCAGCGCTTTGCTTATTCTATAGATTCCAACACATACAGTCTCTTATTTCTCCAGGATTTGGTTTCTTTTGTTTCATTAAGAAGCAATGGTGGCATTTGGTGATGCTTTTCCAGATTTAGCAAGACCAGAGATGTGGAAGTGCTATTATTTGAGGCTGCAATTCAAGTCAGAATTTTCATCATGGATTATTTGCACCTCTGTTTCTCCAACTTCTACCAACCATTTTGTACATCTGGGCAGGAACCAGGTTACAACATGTAATAAGCTCTTGTCACATTGATTGATCATGGAACCTTTGGTTCATTTGGGCCGAACCCCTTTCTCAGCATCTAGCACCTCAGACTGGGATAGTGGACATGGAGAGGATATTTCCATTATTGGTAGAATGTAGGACCAGTTACAGTTTTGTTTATTGTCACGTGTACTGAGGTACAGTGAAAAGCTTTTGTTGCGTGCTATCCAGTCAACGGAAAGACAATATATGTTTACAGTATATAGATACATGATAAGTGAATAACATTTAGTGCATGGTAAAGCCAGTAAAGTCCGATCAAGGATAGTCCGGGGTCAGCAATTAGGTAGTTAATAGTTCAAGAGCTCTTTGGTTGTGGTGGGATGATTCACTTGCCTGATAACAGCTGGGAAGAAAGTGTCCCTGAATCTGGAGGTGTCCATTTTGCCCCATGAGAGAGGGGAGGAGGGAGTGGCCAGGATGCAACTTTCCCTTGATTATGCTGCTGGCGTTGCTGAGGCAGAATGAGGTATAAATTGTGTCAATGGAAGGGAGGTTGGTTTGTGTGATGGTCTGGGCTGCATCCACAATTTGTTGCAATTTCTTGCGGTCTTGGATGGAACTGTTCCCTAACCAAGCTGTGATGCATCCTGATAAAATGCCTTCTACGGAGCATCTGTAGAAGTTGGTGGGAGTTGTAGGGGACTTGCCAAACTAAGTCTTTTAAGGAAGTAGACGAGTTGGTGTATTTGTTTTGGTCATTGCTTCAATATGGGTGGTCCACGAAAAGTTGATGGTGATATTGAAACCTAGGAATTTGAGGTTTTCAATCATCACTACTTCGGCACCGTCAATGCAAACTGGGCTCTGTGTACCACTACCCTTCCTGAAGTCAATCTCTATCTCCTTTGTCTTGCTGACATTGGGAGAAAGGTTGTTGTCTTGACACTGGGTAGAATGGATTTAATGCGTTCCATAACTAGCCTCTCAAAACATTTCATCATGGTGGATGTCAAAGTCACTGGCATGCAATCTTGCTTTTCTTCAGCACTGGGATGATGGTGGTCTTCTTGAAGCAGGTGGGTAAACATAGAAAGAAAGAAACATATAAACATAGAACATAGGTGCAGGAGTAGGCCATTCGTCCCTTCAAGCCACCACCGCCATTCAATATGATCATGGCTGATCACCCAAAATCAGTACCCCGTTTCTGCTTTTTCCCCATATCCTTGGCCCCTTTAGCCCTAAGAGCTAAATCTAACACTCTCTTGAAAACATCCAGTGAATTGGCCTCCACTGCCTTCTGTGACAGAGAACTCCACAGATTCACAACTCTCTGGGTGAAAAGGTTTTTCATCATCTCCATCCTAAATGACCGACCCCTTATTCTTAAAACTCAGAGCGGAGTAGGGTGAAGTTAAAGTTGTCTGCGAATGCTCTCGGTAGCTGGTCCATGCAGTGACTAAGGACACAGCCAGGAGCTCCCTCTGGGCCAGTTGCTTTTCATGGGTTTACTCTCACGATGGTCAATCTAAACTCAGCAACAGTCACCCTGGAGAGAGGCACATTGAAGTCTGAAGGGCCAGTTGTCACCGCCCGGTTGTCCTTCTGCTCGAAGCGAGCATAGAAAGCATTCTGTTCATTTGGTAGGGTCGCACTGTCACCAATGATGTTGCCCGACTGTGCTTTGCAGCTAGTTATATTATTCAGACCATGCATATGCTCCAAGTGTCCAAGTGATTATACTGGGACTCAAGTTTGTCCTGGTATTGTCTCTTGGCATCCTTGATCATAGCGGGCTTTCTTATACCGCTCGGGATTAATTGCCTTGTATGCAGCGGAGGCCATAGCCTCAGATTAAAAAACTATACCTTTAGAAAGGAGATGAGAAGGAATTTCATTAGTCAGCGGGTAGTGAATTTGTGGAATTTATTGCCACAGAAAGCCGTGGAGGCCAAATGAATGGATATTTCTAAGGCGCAGAGTGACAGATTTTTGATTAATACGGGTGTCAGGGGTTATGGGTTGAAGGCAGGAAAATGGGGTTTAGAAGGAAAGATAGATCAGCCATCAGAATGGCAGAGTAGACCTGGTGGGCCGAATGGCCTTGTCTGGTGCTAGAACTTATGAATACCTTCAAAGCTCCCCACTATAACACAGTGTTAATAGTGAAAGTTAAGATCTGTCACAAGGATATTTTTTGTTCCTGAAAATATAATTTGCAATGGAGGCATTCCAATGATGAGGACAACAGCAATATTAAGCTGTAAGGCTGCATCTGTGCTGAACTGCCTGTGCTAGTCATCACGCTGACTTACATCCACAGACAAAGGCAAGGCTACCTTGACGTGTCTAAGGACAAATAACTTTGCAAGCTGAGCTTCACTCCAGAGGCAGAGACAGATTTGTGCCAAGCCCTGAAAACAGATCCGTAGGCGATTTCCAAGACAGTGCAGTCTAGTCCAGGCACATCAGTAACATCAATCAACCGCAGTTCACATATGTATCAGGCAAATGATTGATGCTTTGCTACTGGGTTTGAGTAATTTAATAATATTCTCCACAGACAACCAGCAGCAGTATGAGAAGCTACTGCTGTTTTTTTCAACTGGCAGGATTTCCCAAAACTCAGGTGTCATTAACAGCATCAACATGTCCCTAATATATGTTACAGCAAACAATTCCTTTGCCTTTATAAATTTGTTCCAATCCATTGACATTCAAGTCATCTATGACCATTGAAATAGAATCATTCAAGTGAATGCCTGCTGGCAGCATGATGATGCTTTCATTTTAATGTTTCCTATGGTGCCAGGATTATTCAAGCCCATAAAAAGAATGTGAAGAAGGTTTCTTGGAAGCTAAAAACATTCTCGAGCCCTGGCTCATTACACTTCAAGGACAGCTATAACTATCAAGCAAGCATTGAAACAGTGTGTCCTATTGAGACATTAGAATCATCAATGAACACAAGATAGCTCTTTTGATGCATGAGCATTGTCAACATTATGTATACACCTAAGTCTCTGACATTATTGTCATGTCCCACAAGATTTACCATTGAATGAAGAGATACAGGTAACTCTTATCTAAGATGGAAAATAAACATCTGCAGTCAGGTAAAATCAAGGAACCTGAAGACATTTTTTTTCAAAGCAGCCAGCAGGAAGCAACAAAATCACATGGAGAATAAAAAAGCTCCACCTAAGTACATCATTCAATCATTTTAGTTAATTATCCCCCATATCGGTGCCATGTTGTGGTCAAACACATTTCTCTCCATATGGGATTTTGCAGAAATTTGAACAATTCTGAATGCTATTATTTCTATCAGAAAAATCTCACATAACCTTATTCAAAGTGAAATTTTGAGTGGGAACAGCATTAATTGCTTGTATGAGCTGATTTCAAATAACGTATAGGGCAACATGGTAGAGTTGCTGCTTTACAGCACCAGAGACCCTGGTTTGATCCTGACTATGGGTGCTGTATTGAGTTTGTACGTTCTCCCCGTGACCTGCGTGGGATTTCTCTGGGTGCTCCGGTTTCCTCCCACACTCCAAAGACATACAGGTTTGATAAAATTGTAACATGTCCCTAGTGTGTGTAGGATAGTGCTAATGTATGGGGATCACTGGACGGTGCAGACTCGGTTGGACAAGGGGCCTGTTTCCGCGCTGTAAATTCTCTAAACTAAATTAAACTAAACTAAAATGTAATTGTGAAAAGCTAGCTCTATGGTGGAAGCCCACATCATGGAAACGCATAGATGTACAGAAGGGGGCAATCTAACCCATTATGACCCTATAATTTCTCACTACTTCTTAAGGTATCCTCTGTCATTTAAATAGAGAGTGGGTAAAATCGCTCTGAGAGGCATCAGCTTCATCCATAGCTAATCCAGTTGTTACTATAATGCTAGCAATATCCCTGTAGGAGGCAGTGTCTGGAGAGCCATAGGCAAAGCCATGATGTGCCCCAGAGAATCGTATTATGTGGAGATGTGGACCATGAACTGTTCCACACCTTTTGTGCTTCCTCAGCACACACTCAGGAACCTGGAAGCACATGGGAGCTCTTTGATGATTTTATTTTGGGCTATTAATGACTTACAAGACCTGTTTGACAGCAACTGCAATGCACACTTCACTAGATTTGCCTAGGCCCAACCATAGGAAGAACCCGATTTTCTTTAAACATAGAATCAGTTAACCCAGTGAATTTACTTTACCTGGGCCATGGGCAGTTGTGCTTAAATATTAGCAGCCAGTTAGACTGATATCAACTAATAATGTGTTGATTATGGGCCTAGCACATTCATGTAATCGCAAAGAAAACTAATTAACGCTTCTGCTTCGATTGAAGATTGAGATGATTTGGTATGTCGATAAATACTCTATTGAACTTCTACAGGTGTATGGTAAAGAGAACACTGACTGGTCGACCCATGGCCTGATTCGGCAACTCTCTACCCAGGACCAAAGTACAGAGCGTATAGAGTGTGGTAGACACGGCCTGGTTCATGACAGGTACTGATCTGCCAACCATCAACGGGATCAATAGGAGGCCCTGCCTCAAAAAGGTAGCCAGTAACATCAGTGACCCACACCTCACTCTCACTTCATCCCTAGCATCTGGAAGAGGGTGTAGGATTCAGAAAACTGACCACCTGGTTCAGGAATAGCTACTTCCAAGAAACCATCAAGCTCTTGAATACTACACAACACCAACCTCAGCATCTATGAACTTCTATGGACTGTGTCTTTGGTTGCAGTGCAGACTTTGGTTTGTTGCATTAGTTATTAATTTATTGAAATGTTTGTTCATTATATTATCTGTGTGTATTGTGCTTACAGGCCTGAGAAGCTGATGCATGTAAAATATTCAATTTCATTGTTCCATTGTTGGTATGTGTGTCCATTGAACAGCCAAGACACGTCTTAAGGCTGGAAATGTACTCATCTTTCACTCGTGCTTCAGAGGAAAATAAAAAGGGGCTGCTCCTCATGATTCAGCATGTTTCCCACTTGTAAACCTCTGCAAATCAACACAAGGAAACATGGATTATGTTGGAGGTCAGATGTGAGTGGATCAGAGTCCAGAACTGAGAGGCCATTGGTCCTTAGACAATAGACAATAGGTGCAGGAGTAGGCCATTTGGCCCTTCGAGCCAGCACCACCATTCACTGTGATCATGGCTGATCATCCATAATCAGTTCCCCTTTTCTGTCTTCTCCCCATATCCCTTGACTCCGTTATCTTTAAGAGCTCTATCTAACTCTCTCTTGAAAGCATCCAGAAAATAGGCCTCCACTGCCTTCTGAGGCAGATAATTCCATAGTCACAACTCTCTGGGTGAAAAAGATTCCTTATCTCATCTTCTTATACTATGGCCCCTGGATCTGGACTTCCACAACAATGGGGACATGTTTCCTGCCTCCAGCGTGTCCAATCCCTTAATAATCTTATATGTTTCAATAAGATTACCTCTCATCCTTCTAAATTCCAGTGTGTACAAACCCAGTTGCTCCATTCTATCAACATATGACAGTCCTGCCATCCCGGGAATCTGACCCTTTGGACTTGCATCTGACCCTTCAGTTTTATGGCCACCATGGCTGAATCGCTGCATCTCCTCCCTTTCGTATGAATGGGGTTACCGACCTGATTGGTAAAGGTGGCTGAAGGTGATTTTGTTTTTTTTCTTTATTTTAGTTACATTTAATATTTTAATTACATTACATCAGTTAAATGTGTTAAAAATAAATGTGTTTTTATTATTTCTTAATTTTTTAATATTACTTAAATACATTTCAACTGCTGTTTAACATTTCTGATCATATGTGATATTTAAAAACTATTGGAAATGGTTTTAGAAGCATCAGGTCAGACTGGGGAAGAGGCTTCAAGTTATGTTGTCCAAGGGCTATTCACTGATGGTGAACCACTCTACCATATGACCCAGCCACAGCGGAAAGACCCAACATCAATTAAGTCCAAAGAGACAGCAAAAGGTTAGTGAGAGATGATTGGGGAAGAGAGGACAGGAGAGGCAAGCACAAGGCACAAGCAGGGTTAAGTACATCCCAGCAAAATATAAATGTTACTTAAACATGATGTATTGTATAATCTGAATATTAATGAGATGATCGGTATAATGCAGAAACAAAGGACTGCAAATTCTGGTTTACACACAAAAGGATACAAAGTGCTGGAGTAACTCAGCAGGTCAGGCAGCATCTCTGGAGAACATGGGTAGGTGATGTTTTGGGTCTGAGGAAGAGTCGTGACCCGATACTCCACCTAACCATGTTCTCCAGAGATGCTGCCTGACATGCTGAGTTACTCCGACACTTTGTGTCCTCATCGGTATTATGCGCTGGAGATCTGAGACATTAAACAAACTGCTTGCTATTTTTCCACAGTATCTGCAGAGAATGTAAAGGATATTTATTGCATGACTCTGTATTGATCTGTTTAGATTTAGTTTCAGTTTGCATCAACCCCACACTGACAGCCTTATGAGTGAGTGTACTGCAAGGCCACTTACATTTCTGTTCTTTCCTTTTGGTTTAGTTTAGATCTGGCTAAGTAAATTTATGGGCTTATAATTTCATTGAAATTAAGAGAAAAGGAACATGTATGCTAACCTTTGCAGAGTAATATTGGAAACACTGATTTCTAGGCTTTAGTTTCTTTGTATTGGAACGATTACTGTGACATCTAAACAAGCAAAGTGATTGATCAAGGTGCATGGTGATATAATGTGCAAAATACAATATGCTGGAGGAACAGGAGGCCAGGCAGTATCTGTGGAGGGAATGGACAGCCTATGCTTTGGGTAGAAGTGATGTGTTGGCAGTGAAAAGAACCACAACCTTTAAACCTTAAATCTCTCTATATCCTCAGGCATATAACACAAACATGAATCTCATGTTTCACTGCTCCCCCTCTGTGATTCCTCCGACTCACCAGTCTTACTGTCTCCAACTACATTCTCATCTCTGTCCTGCCCACTCCCCTGACATCAGTCTGAAGAAGGGTCTCGAGCCGAAACGTCACCCATTCTCTCCAGAGATGCTGCTTGTCCCGCTGATTTAAGGGCCTGTCCCACTTGCGTGTCTTTGGTACGCAAATTACGCAACCTCGTGGTCGCATTGAGGCTCACAGGCATCGTATGGCGGTGCGGGGCCAGTCCCACTTAGAAACGCGGAGGGGTATGTAGTTGTGCACATAGAGTACAGTTTGAAGAATTCTGCACTGCTCTTTTAAGGTGAGTGGAGGCCCCCTTAACAAGCACTGTTGAACAACAAAGTCGCGCGGCGTTCCGAAATTTTGTAGCAAACTAAATCTTTGTGCGCCAACGGACTGTCGCGTAACTGATGGTCAAAGTGGGACAGGCCCAAGACCCTGGCGCGATGCAACGTCTCACCTCCAACACCAGCAGAAGCAGGCAAATGATCGCCGAACTCGGCCTGGGGCTCACGGCCGTTGCGGTCCAGATCTGCCCCCACTTCTACTCCCAGAACGGAGCCAAGAAAATAGAAGATGGACACAAAATGCAGAGATAACTCAGCGGGTCCGGCAGCATCTCTGGAGAAAAGCAATGGGTGACGTTTCGGGTCACATCCCTTTTCAGACTGAAGAAGAGTCTCGACACGAAATGTCACCCATTGCTTCTCTCCAGTAATGCTGCCGGTCCCGCTGAGTTACTCCAGCTTTGTGTCCATCTTCAAATGACATCACGCGCTCCAGACGGCTGTGCATATGCATGTAATCGTGTGCGACCTTCGCCGACTGTCGCGGCTCAAAGCGACCACAAGGTCGCGTAATTTGCATGCCAAGGACACGTAAGTGGGACAGGCCCTTTACTCCAGCATTTTGTGTCCACCATGAATCTCATCCATCTGGTTCTCCTTACAGTTGACTTCATAGCGTCTTTATGTTACCATTTCAATTCATTAGTTCTCGGTTGTTCCCTTTAAATTTCTTTATGCCTTTCTACATTTGCATGTGGGGATTTGGAAAGGTATCCATTCTTTAGCATTGCCCATGGCTTAGAATTATTAGAAAATACTGTTCTGATAGTTAGCTCATAAAATAATGATATCATTTGTCAAAATATTGCTTATTAAAACACCAATTTTGTAATCAGGAGGGTTTTGCTTTTAATTTACTCCAACTAAATCTTAGAAAATATGTCAAGGCTGCATTATTTTACCGCAGAACATCAGTCAAGAGTCATGAGTGTTTAATTGTCATTTGTACTGGCAATGAAATAATAAAATTCCTACTTGCTGTAGCTTTACAGGCTCATTAGTGCAATAACACAATATAAATATCCTATAATGAATAATACAATCAATTTGTAATATGAGGTAACCTGAGCACAGTGCATAAACCAAGTCTGTTATGCATTTGTACTCCCTGGCTTTTGACCATGCCTGAGGCTTTGCTTCTGTTTGTGGTGTTTTTGATGTTTCTTTATTTTACATGTCTTTTCCTACTATTTCTTTTGATTGTTATTTTTGGTGTGTATTAACTTTTTTTGTCAATGATTAGTGATGTACAGCACTTTGTTGCAGCTATGTTTGTTTTTAAAGTGCTCTATAAATAAAATTATTATTATTATTATTATTATTATTATGCAACCAAAACATAGTCCATGGTAGATCACATTAGCTGAGGTAAGGTTGTACTTCGAATTCTGCAGTATTAAGGTTGGAAGAAACTGTTCTTGAACCTTGTGGTCATTGATTTCAGGCTGCTGTATATTTTTGCCAATGGTATCAGCGAGATGAGAGCATGGCCAGAGTGGCGTGTGTCTTTGATGATATTAACAGCTTATTTTGAGGCAATGCCTCCTGTAGATCCCTTCGATGTTGGGGAGGTCAATATTTGTGGTGGACCGGGCAATGACGGCCACTTTCTGCAACCTCCTTCATTCCTATTTGAGTTACCAATCTGGTTTATGATGCAACCAGTTAGTAAGCTTTTTACTTTATACGTGGTAGTTCAGTAGAGTATTCAAATTTCAAAGGAAATTGAGCATTGATCAACTTTCGGTGTGATTGCATTAATGTGCTGGACCTAAGGCAGATCTTCAGAGATATGCTGTTGACTGTCTCCACCAATGAAAACTGGTTACTGGAGCTCCAGTTTTCCACTCCTGAAATCAACAATCAGCTCTCTGGTCTTGCATTGAGAGCAAGATTGTTGTTTTCACACAATTCAATCAGATTACCAATCTCCCATCTGTACTCTGACTCATTGTGCCCTATATTCATCTGACAACAGTGGTATTATCAGTGACTTTGAAGATAGAATTGAAGCTGTGTCTGGTTACATAGTCAGGGGTATAGGGTCCTGAGCACACGGTCATATGATGATGGTTATTGAGGAGGAAATGGTGCCAATTCCGACATAGTGGATTGCCAACGATGGTTGAGGATCCATTGACAAAGGGACAAACAGAGACTAAGTTCTCTGAGTTTAATGATAAGTTAGTGGGAATTATGGTGTTGAACCTCAAACTGTAGTTGATGAACAATAGCCTGATGCATGTGTTTTTGTTGACCATGTGGTCCTGTGTGGAGTTGAGAGCAAACATGATCAATTGGAGACATTGACAAAGAGAAGTCGGTCCAAGTACTTACTAAGCAGGAATGGATATGCGTGATAACCAATCTCTCAAAGCACTACATCGCTATGGATGTTGCTGCCACCCAGATGGTGTTCATTGAGGCATTCATCTTGATCTATTTGAGCATTGGTATTAATCACAAATGGACCTTGGACCTAAGTAATGAAAGGTTGAAAAGATATGCAGTCTGTTGATCCAAGCAAGTTTTAAGTACCCAGCCAGGTAAATCATCAGAGCTGGTTGCTTTCCAAGGGTTCACCCACATGATGTATCTACTGACATTAGCCTCACTGACTGAAATTGCAGTGTTGTCCGAGTGTCAGGGTCCAAGAAGATACATTGGTGTTCTCCTTTTCAAAGTGAGCAGAGAAGGCATTGAACTTGTACAGGAGTGATGCAATTGAGCTACTACTTGGTTTTAGTTTATGGGAAGTAATGGGTTACAAACCCTGCCACAGCTGCCGATCATCCAATACAAACCAAAAGTGACCCTTCTTTTGTGATGGCCTTAACAAGGTACGTCATGGGATATATATGGTTAATAATTAAACTGGTTACTAAAGACATACTGTAACAAGTATTTTTATACAAGTAAAGTTATGTGATTAATTTGGTGTAAGTTAATGATGCATTCCTGGAAACAATTATTTAACAGTATGGTGTTCCAGTATAAAATCCACCAGAGATTTTCCTTAATTACTGCATTGTTGGCCCTGAAGTAAAGAATCTATCCAACATACAATTACTGATATATAGAAGATTGTAAACATTCCCTGTCATCGGCTGTGCTTGTGAAGTGCATTGTAAGCAGGAAATTGACCACTGATTAAGCTGACTTGCCCTGAATAATAATATATTTGAATACATCTCTGTGTGTCTCAGAGCAGAATATTGCGATACAAGGTAATATCAAGATTGTACTTAACAACTGAAGTTTGATAGATTGCATTTAAGATGTTCCAGTAAAACATAATTTCAGTAAATAACTAGAATATAAATAACAACCTTCTGGTGGAAAATAGCAGGCCAGTCAGAATCTATGGAGGGAAATGGGAAGTCCAGGGTACAGATTCTACTAGATGAGATTAAGGTGGGGGTAAAAGAGAAGGAGTGGTGCTTTACTGATTAAGAAGAACATCACGGCAGATGGCATTACGGATAGTTCTTGTAGTGAGGCTGTGTGAGTGGAGCTGAGAAATACAAAGGGGATATGTGTATGAAAGAACTGCAGATGCTGGTTTAAAACTAAGATTATTATTCGCAAAGGAATACCATTAAAATCAAAGAATATTATATCAGATAAGGAAGGGAGATACCTTATAGTCACAGGAGAGATTTATGCTACGCCAATCACTTTGGTAAACATATATGCGCCCAATTTTGATAATCCTCATTTTTAAAAATAAAATCCTGAATGAAATCGCAGAATTTAACTACCAAAAAGGATCAGACGGGATTTATACCTAAGAGACACTCCTGCTGCTTAACATAATGTACTCTCACAAACCTCAAGAACAAGAGTTATCTATCATTGTATTGGATGCAGAAAAAGCATTTGATCAAGTAGAATGGGATTATATGTTTAAAGTATTGCAAAAATTTCAAATGGGTGAGAGCTTCATCGCATGGATAAAATTATTACATAACAAACCCACGACTAGAATATTAACTAATAATATACTACCTACGAAATTCCAATTATCAAGGGGCAATGACAACGGATGGGTCGGGTGAGGAGCAAGGCTGGTAGTAAAGGAGAGGGAATCGGGGTCTGGCCTACTGCGCACTCGTGATCGGCGGCGGGGTTCACCCCCGGAGAACGAAGGTGGACGGCCGAGGAGAGCGACGGTTGGAGGCTCCCAACAGCGAAGGACTAGCCTAGAACAGGCACTGCACATAAGAACTAGAACGGGGACTTTGGAACTACGTAACTCAGAAATGTTAACAATGTGATTGATTAATACTCACCAATCAGCTGGGCAGGAGGCGGGCCGACTGAATTTGGACGTCGCACGGCGTCGGGTGGTTACGTCATCACGCAACGGCACGCCGGGCGGTGACGTCATTGCTCAACGTCACGCACTAGGTCATACGCTGCGTACGGCGTCCAGACACTCCGTAAGGCGTCAAGACGCTGCGTACGGCGTTGAATGCTGCGTATGCCCGTCGAGGCGCTGCGTACGGCCTCAACGCGGCTGTGGGTCGACAGGCCGTTGCCGCGAGTGGGATTTTTGGACAGTGTCAGTTTTTCGGAGCCCCGCGCAATGTCCAGACCAGCCCCGCACAACTCCACACTCCGGCCCCGTGAGGGCGTACGGCTCAAGCAACCGCGTTAGGTCGCGCTCGCCGCATGCAGTCACATGCTGGTGGGACAGGCCCTTAAGCAAATCGATTCCCTCAAAGAGCAAGAACACCATTGAGGAGAAGATACTGTAAGTCCCTGTTTGTCGAGAGAAGCAGCAATATGACCCCATTATCCGTGATCATACATTCTTCCCCTGGACAGACTCATCTGGCCAGTGAAAGGCTTGGATAGAGTGGATGTAGAGAGGATGTTTCCATTAGTGGGAGAGTCTAGGGCCAGAGGTCATAGCCTCAGAATTAGAGGATGTTCCTTTAGAAAGGAGATGAGGCGGAAGTTCTTTAGTCAGACGTTGACGAATCTGTGGAAATCTTTGCCGCAGACAGCAGTGGAGGCCATCGATCAATCTTTTTTAAGGTAGAGATGGGTAAATTCCTAATTATTATGGGTGTCAAGAGTTATGGGGCGAAGGCAGGAGAATGGGGTCAGGAGGGAGAGATAGATCAGCCACGATTGAATGGCGAAGTAGACGATGGGCCGAATGGCCTAATTCTGCTCCTATCAGATATGACCTTATGATCTTATCTCACTGCACCAATATAAAGCACCTGCATTTCAGCATTCAGAATGCAGCATGAGCTGGGATTGGAGATTAGATACCACAAGGCCCTTGAGAACAGCAGCAGGCTCCTTACCTAGGACTCCAGCCCTGATCTTTGGAGTTCCTTGCCTGACTGGAAATCAATCCTGCCAATTATACAATCTTTTGAGCAAGAGTCCTGCTGTAAAAATCATCGAGTCAAACTTGTGTAGGAAAGAACTGCAGATACTGGTTTAAATCGAAGGTAGACACAAAATGCAGGAGTAGCTCAGCGGGACAGGCAGCATCTCTGGGGAGAAGGAATGGGTAATGTTTCGGGTCGAGACCCTTATTCAGACTGGTCAGGCCAGTCTGAAGAAAGGTCTGGACCCGAAACGTCACCCATTTCTTCTCCTCAGAGTTGCTGCCTATCGAATCAAACTTGTTGCCTCATGTTGGCTATTGGCAAGGAGTATGGCCTTCCACCCTTCCTAATTATAACATTGACCTCTGTTCTAACAGATGTGATCCAATAAAGATCAAGGCTGTTGTATTATTAGTAGGAATATGCA
Organism: Leucoraja erinaceus; assembly: GCF_028641065.1. Taxonomy (NCBI): domain Eukaryota; kingdom Metazoa; phylum Chordata; class Chondrichthyes; order Rajiformes; family Rajidae; genus Leucoraja; species Leucoraja erinaceus. Next base: position 66,453,936 of record NC_073382.1, read on the forward strand.
ATGAGAAAATATGCATTAATTTAGTTAAGCCTATTCTGCAGTTATGGGTAAGTGTAATGTATTTAATTATACTTAAGTGTACCACACTTCACCCAAATTGCAGAACATGTTTCACAGAAATTACAGATGTAGTGTTAAAACCATGTGAATTTATTCGTATTTTGATTTCAGAGTGTCTTTAGTTAATTTTAGTACGAAGTAAAAATAATCTTCCATTCAAATGATCCTTTAATTATAAATCTATTTTAAAATTGCACTTCATCCTCGGTTAAAATTAAATAGTTAAAATTCATACCATGTCAAATTACATTCATAATGGACTTCAAATGACAATCTTCATTCTAAATGTGGTGTTTCATGTAGGACATTCAACAGAACTGGCAGAGCTCTACATTTTAGCTATATCTTTGTTATGTTAGGGATTTCTGAGAAAGTAGTGAGGGATAGACAACAATAATAATAATAATAATAACTTTATTTATAAAGCACTTTAAACAACTGCAGTTGCCATAAAGTGCTGTACATGAGAACTCATGGACAAGAAGTTATTACAAACCATTAAAAACCGTAAAACAAAGGACTATAAAACAGTAAAAAATTAAAAGACATTAAAAGCACTAAAAACAGGAGCAATGTTAGCCATATCAATAAGAAATGATCCTTGATATTGCGTTTGAATCTGAAATGTTAAATTGTTAGGGCAAGTGTTGCAGTATCTTTTCATCATACGAGACCTGGGTTCCATTCTCACCCTCTCTCTTTCAGGATAGAGTAAGGTTTCTAATTGAATGTATTTGGTGAAGGTTAACTGAGGTCATAATGATAGCAGGTCTACATAACAATACTTTGCATAATACAACACTGATAGGTATTCTATCATTCATTTTATTCAGAAGCCATAAGGGAGCAGGAATTGCCACTCTAGTAGCGTCAGATGTATTCTTTTGCGGCTTACATTGTGCTGAAAGTGCTTGATGTCAATACTAGTTTAATATTATGGAAATCTATTCTAGTCCTCATCTATCATAATCCCTTGCTTGTACAGAAATATTTCTAAACGGTTCACTATATTGGTGTTACAATCTGTCTAATGCATAAACTCAACAGCAGTAAGAAGTGTTTGTTCGGCTTTATTTTTCTTAGTTCATGCAGTCATGATAGTGAATGTATTTTGAGAACCATACGATACTTCGGATTGTTATCACTTTTTATCCAACCTTTTACTCGCAGTTTATTTTATCAAAATTTGTGAACTTTAGTCCTTTGTGATATTGTACAGCACATTTTTTATGTTTAATTTTACTCTAGAATTGTGAAATCTCCGACGACTTTAATTGCCTGCTACTACTCAACCTCGCCGCAAATTATGCCATGTTGTTTTCATTGGGACTTATGTACTTCTTGGACTATCGCTGCTCGCTATTAGACTTGCCAATGAAGATAATGGGAGTGGCAAAACACAGAAACTGCGGTAGGACTGTTCCTTTTTCTTATCCGTGTACCGAACTGTATCATACTGTTCGACCAAGACTACAAATGGTGTACTTCATATCATACTCGTGTGCATCACCGACCGGGCTTTCGAAAGGGTGAGAAACATTTTGTGACCCCTCAAAGGCTACCAAACGGACTGTATGCTGTTGTTTTACTGGTTAATATGCTCAGTGGAGATATCGAACTAAACCCAGGCCCAGTCAAGCAGGGTCGTAATCCAAAATTTCCATGTGCCATGTGTGCACTCTCAGTGAAGAACAATGACAATGCAATGTAATGGATGTGACTAGTGGGCACATACGGCTTGTACCTATGTCTCTGATTTATCATATGAATATCACCAACAACAGCAGGACGAACCTTGGTACTGCCCATGTTGTTCAATCTCGAACATTCTTGAGTCATTGTCTCCTGACCATAGTTTGGTTAGCGTGTTGCGTGTCAGTTCTGAAAATCCAGAGGCTGACACCATCCCAGCATGCACTTTGTCACCTAAAACCATTGGTTGCAACAATGATAAAAATCGCACCAAACCAAAATCAAAACAACCAAAGTGTAGGAGCTTAACTATAGCAATCATTCTTTAAGAGTATTAGGAGAAAGGTAGCTGAATTCCATGCCTTCATTGACAGTAAATCTCCTGATGTAATCCTTGGCTCAGAATCATGGTTAGACGAGAATGTTTCTTCCTCAGAAATGTTCCACAGCTATTACCAAGAGACTGGACAAGACAGGAACACAAGGGGAGGTGGAGGTGGAGGTGTTTTCATTGCCATCCAAGACACCATCCCGCGGATCGAAAGATCTAACTTGACTCAAGAAGGAAGTGAACATGTTTGGTGCCAGCTACTGACGAGCCCCAGAAACATCTTTATTGGGAGCTACTACTGTCCCCCGACTGCCAGAGATGACCTAGACTTGTTAGACGATAGCCTGAACAAAATCAAGCAAAAAAATAAATCACCCTACATCATAGTAGGTGGGGATTTTAATATTCCCAACATGACACGGACTACCGAAACTAGTGATGCCCAAGGTCCTCTCCAAGACAAGATAGTCAATATCACAGACAATTACAATATGGATCAAATTGTGACTTTCCCAACATGTAGAGATCCAAATGGGACTGAAAATCTTCTGGATCTCTGCCTCACAACACGTCCGTCACATGTTGTTAATGTTTATCCGCACACTTCTTTTGCCGACCACAGTACTGTTATGGTTGAAATACAACCCCAGCCTTCCATCCCAGTGAAACCACAAAGAACTGTTTATCGTTGGAATAAAGTGGATGAGCAAAGTATCCAGGAAGATGCCCAAGAATTCGCTAGAGGCTTTCTGGTCTGCAAACCGATAGACAAGACTGTTAATGAAAATTGGCGCACCTTTATAAATGCCATCATACATTTCAGAAACATGTTCCAAGTAAGCAAGTAAAAGGCAAGTAACATCCACCTTGGTTTATACAGAAACACAAAAGACTTTGTAGAAAAAAGGAGCGCTATAATTTGAAGGCTGTAAAGCAAGGAGATCAACAACACTGGGACCAATTCAAGAAAATCCGTAATAAAGTTGACAAGGAACTTCGTAAAGCTAGCAGAGAGTATGTTGCTGACCTGTCTTCCGCTGATGACACAAAGACATTTTGGAACTACATAAGATCTTGTAGAAAAGACACTGGAAAAGATCCCAGTGGCATTCAGACTCTGAAGATTGTAAATGAGACATTTGTAGACGACTAATCCAAAGCTGACAAACCTGCCGACCAATTTCAAAATGTGTTCTCAAGTGAAGACCCAAATCTTCTCTTATTACCAACCAGTCCACACCCAGATATGCCAGACTTGGAGATCACCGTTGATGTTGTTGAGAAATTGCTTGCCTCGCTTCAAAGAAACAAGAATGGTGGACCAGATGAAATACCAAATGCTGCCCTGAAGATTGCTTCAGCTGAGTTAGCACCTGCCCTGCAGTTCAGCTTTGAACAGAATTTGGACCAAAGCACATTGCCTGAAGGCTGGAAGAGAGCAAATATTTCCCCCGTCTATAAGAAAGGCTCTAAGTCTGACCCGGCTAACTATCTCCCATTTCATTGGCGTGCGGCTGTTGCAAACTGATGGAACACATCATTGACAGCCAGATTATGAAGTTCCTGAGTTCACAAAACACTCTCACTGATGCTCAACATGCCTTTAGAAAATCCAGATCTTGTGATACACAATTAATTGCAACTCTTCACGACTTGACTTCAAACCATAATCATCACCAGACAACTGACATCGCCATCCTGGACTTCAGTAAAGCATTTGATGTTGTGCCCCACCAGCACTTACTGCTGAAGCTAAAGTTTTATGGTATTAGGAACAAAACATCTCTGTGGATTAAAGCTTTTTTCACTGACCGTCTCCAGAGGGTTATAGTCAACGGTTTTGCATCAACATGGAGACTAGGCCTGAGCGGTGTTCCTCAGGGCTCTGTATTGGACCCGCACCTTTTTATTCTATTCATAAATTCCCTATCGGCGGGTCTTCTAGGTCCTGTAAACTCCAATGAGCGAATCAAAATGGACGGTCAGCGAAGGAAATGGCCTTCGACTGCCTGTAAGTAAATAGCGACCCCACTCCGCTGGCTTCGACCAAACAGCATCCTATTTTTAGTCGAGGCTGGTTTTGATTTTGTTGAAACAATCGAAGCAACCTAGATGAAGCCTCGACCACACGGAAACCACTTTTGACCATTAGGGAGAGTGACCAAAATCTCCAGCGACCTCATGGAAACCTTGGGTGGCGGGCAAGGTCATCAGAGCTTTCTGTTCAGGTTTCCTATGTGGGACGGGCATAACTCTCCTTCATGCTCGAGAGAAGTTCCCGCATACTCGAGGCCTCAATTTGGTCGAGGAGTATTTTTTAGCATGCTGAAAATTGTCTGCGAGTAAAAATTAGTCAGCAGGGAAAAAATTCTATATATTTTTTACTCGTAGGTTTAGTCGAAGTAGGTCGTAGTAGGTCGGCATGTTATTAATAGGTAATCAAAGGCAATCAAAGGTAATCAAAGGTAGTTAAAGGTGATCGTCTTCACTCTCCACCATTCGGTGTCCAATTTTCCAGAACCTAGTCGAGGCTAGTCTTTAACATAGTCAAAGGAGATCGAAGGAGGTCTTCTACATAGTTGAAGGAGGTCTTCTATATATTCATAAGAGGTTCTCTACATAGTCGAAGGAGGTCCTAGGAGGTGTTCTACTTTGGCTATACAACAAGACCATGACACTTTAAACTCTCCTAAACACTTCTAAACTCGCAAATTAGGTCCCTGCGGTGAGACAGGCCGTTTACCAGTTTGTTTGAATATTATTCAAGGACATTGACTCGGCCCTGGAGCTGTGGCGGCGGCAGCAGTTGCAGCGGCAGTAGCGGAGACCCGACTCGGCCCCGAAGCTGTGGTGGAGGCGGCGGCAGCAGCAGCGGAGACCTGACTCGGCCTCTGAGCTGTGGCGAGGCAGCGACCACCCGCGGAGTTTGAACCGTCGCCTCGGCGCAGAGGGAGAACAAAGAGGGAAGAGCCAGAGACTCTAAGATTTTGCCTTCCACCACAGTGAGGAGGTGTTTGGTGAACTCACTGTGGTGGATGTTAAACTATGTGTTTTGTCAAAAAATTATATGTATGACTGCAGGGAAACAGAATTTCTTGTAAAGTTCTGAATGACATAAACAAATCTAATCAATGAGGATGAAATTTACAGAATACTCAAAGGTTAATCAGGTGAAGTATTTGGATCATACCAACTATACAATGAAAGTTCAGAGCCAGGCAAGGTATGAATAGAGCAATTAAAAACTTTGGGAGCAAAACATTTAGATGATGGAAATTCAAAATGAACAGATCATTCTGAGACAACAGCATCAATGAGGATGAAAACAATCAAAGGTTTCAGGTGAAGGACTTCATCAAAACTGGTTCAGAGCCAGGGAAGGTGGAGAGAGCAGGGAGAAAAGTTATGACAGGATGCAGATCAAGGTAACAATTATTTTTTAAGCCAAACATTGCAGAGAGAAGAAAAAAAAGGAAAGAAATTGAAATGGAAAGGCACAGAAATAGATAAAGGGAGAAGTTACCTGAAATTGCTAACATGTTCTAAGCGCTGTAATTTACCAAATCGATTAGATGCTCTTCCTCCAGCTTACATTGGCCATTTGTAGGACAATGGTACAAAGCTGACAACAGGAAAATCAGAAGGGGATTGGGGCAGAGTGAAAGGCAACTGGAAACTCCGGATCTCATTGTTGTTCTGGCCGGTAGAAGAGAAGCTGAAAGAGAGAGTTCCAAGAGTTTGACCCAGCGACTGTGAAAGAACGGTGATACATTTCCAAATCAGGACCATATATGATTTGAAGGGCAACTTCCAAATAGTGGTGTTCCCATACTTTTGATGCCCTAGCTGGTAGAAGTTGTGAGTTTGTATGATGCTGCCTGAGGAGTCTTAATGAGTTGCTACACGCATCCTGTAGATGGTACAGACTGATGCTGCCCTGCAACGGTGGTGGAGTGAGTGATTGGTTGTGCGGATCTCTATCAAGCGCGGTGCTACATCACGTATAGTGTCGAGCTGCTTGTGTGTTGTTGAAGCTGTACTCTCCAGGCAAGTGGAGAGAATTATATCACACTCCTAAGATGATTAAAGAAAAATAAACATTTTTAAAACATCTGTTGTGGCTTCATATTTGAGCAAATATGGCAAAGGTGAAGAATCTGAGAGAATGCATTTCAGGAAATAGGATGGACAAACATGTAGTCAAGTAAGCTGTTGGGATGTTTGGAAATATAATGGACATTAATCGCAAATATATCAATTTACCAGGAAAATAATTGAGGGATTGGATATACTGTACTACTTTAACTAAGGATTATTCCATGTAGCTATTGAAGAGACAAGCATAGAATTCCCAGAGATACATTTTTGGTTTGGAGAAAGTGAGTGGATTTGAAGATGAAATTGTTCAACTTTATGATACACAGTGAACGATACGTAGAGCAGAGGGATCGAGGAATACAGATACATAGTTCCTCAAAGGTAGCATCATAGGTAGATAGGGAGGTCAAAAAGGCTTTTAGAACATTGGCCTTCATCAGTCAGTATTGAGTATAGAATGCCAAAGGGAGACTAATGTAAATGGGACATGTTGGTCAGTGTGGGCGTATTGGGCCAAATAGCCTGTTTCTATACTGTATGACTCCATGACTCTATTAAAACAATTGATCTGAACAAGTGGTTTGGTGAAAGGGGACTGATTGGGCAAGGAAGAAGTGAATGGTCCCCAGACTACCTCAAGCCATCCTGGTGTGGGGTGCAGACACTATAGTATTGTGTGTCTAAGGTTGAGATTAACTGATTGAGTCTGGAAACTATTAAAGTGTCGGAGGGCATCAGAGATGTCATGAATGAAACAAAGGGGAAGGGACTGAACAAGGAGAGAAAGAACAGTCAAAATTGGAAGAAATACGTTCTGCAGAGCAAGAGAAGCAATGGATCTATCAATGGATCTATCAGGCCAGTGCTCTCGATGAATCTTGGGGGAGGAGATGGAAGTGAAGAGTTGGGGGTTTATGAGGCTGAAAGCTATGGAGGGGGGTGGGGGGAGATTGGCAGAGAAACTGAAGTCAGTTGCTGCTTATGAGACTGCCCTGACATTATATGACAGGGTCATGGTTCAATGGGAGATAGAAGGCAAAGGAAAGTGTGCACAGTCTGGGGTGAAAAATAATGTCCACAGAAATGGATGTGTAAGGTACTGTATGACTCCATGGCTCTCTGACTCCAAGAACAGTTCAACACCATTTCTAGCCTGAAATGTATTGAGATGGTGATGTAAGGGGATAAAACAGGGGCCTTTGCTGAGGACATGATTTGGAATCAGGGAGGGAGAGATCAGGAGGGATGGTGAATATTCCTTTTTGGAGCTGCAACTTCCCACCAAAACTAATGATGATATCAGGAGAGCTTACAGATTCCAGCATTGCCACTAAGAATTTTTAACTGAAACTTTTAATTTTGCTTGTTCAAAAAAATCCATAACATTTACAGATGTTATAAATCAAATCATTGTTAAAATAATTATTTCCTCCAAAATAGTTGTTCATATCAACCAATGCAGATGGGTTTTAATGAGCACGTAAATTTTGCAGCAGGCAATGGGCTAACTCTGAAACAATCAGTGATTTAAACCACAAAGCAAACTCAGTGACTTCCAGCTTTCATCCGAACCAATAGGTGGGAATCAGAAGGAGGAAGCTGGTTATGCAGGGTGACTTGGACAAGTTGGGTGAGTGGGAAGAAGCATGGCAGATGACATTTAATGTGGAGAAATGTTAAGTTATCCACTTCGGTAGCAAATACAGGAAGGCAGATTACTATCTAAATGGCGTCAAGTTGGGAAAGGGGAAGTACAGCGGGATCTGGGGGTCCTTGTTCATCAGTCTATGAAAGTAAGCATGCAGGTACAGCAGGCAGTGAAGAAAGCGAATGGCATGTTGGCCTTTATAACACGAGGAGTCCAGTAGTATAGGAGCAAAGAGGTCCTTCTGCAGTTGTACAGGGCCCTAGTGAGACCCCACGGCACCTGGAGTATTGTGTGCAGTTTTGGTCCCTTAATTTGAGGAAGGACATTCTTGCTATTGAGGGAGTGCAGCGTAGGTTTACAAGGTTAATTCCCGGGATGGTGGGACTGTCATATGCTGAGAGAATGAAGCAGCTGGGCTTGTACACTCTGGAGTTTAGAAGGATGAGAGGAAATCTTATTGAAACATATAAGATTGTTAAGGATTTGGATACGCTGGAGGCAGAAAACATGTTCCTGATGTTGGGGGAGTCCAGAACCAGGGGCCACAGTTTAAGAAAAAGGGGTAAGCCATTTAGAACAGAGACGAGGAAACAGTTTTTCTCACAGAGAGTTGTGCGTGTGTGGAATTCTCTGCCTCAGAGTGCAGTGGAGGCAGGTTTTCTGGATGCTTTCAAGAGAGAGCTGGATAGGGCTCTTAAAGATAGCGGAGTCAGGGGCTGTGGGGGGAAAAGGCAGGAACGGGGTACTGATTGGGGATGATCAGCCATGGTCACATTAAATGGCGGTGCTGGCTCGAAGGGCTGGTTGGCCTACTCCTGCACCTATTGTCTATTGTTATTTATAAGAAATAATAAGCGTTTGACGGCACTGGACCTATATTCACTGGAGTTTGGAAGAATAAGAGGGAGACCTTATTGAAATGCACAGAATAGTGAAGGCTTGGATAGAGTGGATATGGATAGGATGTTTTCACTAGTGGGAGTGTTTAGGACTAGAGGTCATAGCCTCAGAAAGGACGTGGATTGGATGGGTTTAAAGGGATATGGTATGTAGACATGTTGGTCGGTGTGGGCAAGTTGGACTGAAGGGCCTGTTTCCATGCTGTATTACTCTATGACTATAATAGGTAATTATTCATGAGATACATCTCTTACACATCAGACTAGAATCCAGCAGAAATATGTTCAAACAAAAAAAAACATAGAAAGCATGTGCAAATTCAACCAAACCAATCAAAATTAGATGTTTTATTGTTGTTTTAAAACAATGAATATTATTTGTCTTTCAAATGCAGACATCATATTTCCTCCCATGCAAAATAGATTTGCAACACTGTGAAACAGGATATTTAATCAAAGTGAATAAATGCTGAAAGCCATTCATAAAGCATAAAATACAGATAGCAGCCATCTCTCAGAATGCACTTGCTCAAGAAAGGCCCTGACGGGCAGCCCGAGGATTGATGGGCAGGGGCAATCATTCAGTTTGATTGATATGGAGACAAAATATTCTGAACAGTGCACGTTTAAGGTCAAGTTGATCAGATGTTTGGATCTCGTTGCGGAATTTTTGATCAATAGGAAAACTTGCTTTAAAAATATTTGAATTTTATTGAAATGTCAAATGCATTTGGGGAGTCTTCAGTATAAAATGTCAGGTTTGTATATTCAATATGGTGAAGTGGCTTACAATGTGCCAAATGTTGAGTACTTTGCTGTAGGAGAAAGCTGAATTGCAGTTGTTATCACTGCAAAAATATAAACACTTTTCCGATATTCATCATTCATTTCCATTTTTAGACACAACATTTCATCAACATCATGTAGATAAATAGTGAATTAAGTGTTTTTGGAGCAAATCCAGCTGAAGGCAAAGTAATGTGAATTATTAACTTCTGAATTGTGTTGAAGCACATAGTGGTTTTTGGAACAAAGGTTCAAATATTATTCACATTTGCATTAGCTCCTTTAAACATAACCATGTAGAGACCTAAGTATTTGATCCAGACGAAGATGAGGAGATTATTTTGCTTTTATAACTGCAACAGCTGTTAGTATCTGCCACATATATGCTACCAGTTTTTGAGTCCAGAGATACGAATGCTTATTTGTCGTATGCACTGAATATGAACTGGAACAATAAATTGGTGCTGACTGCAGCTTAATAGGCATGTTAGGCTTAATAGATCCAGTCCAGCTGCTGGTACAATGTTGCCACCGGTGCCATTTTAACCTGTAAGCATTGCAAACCAGCAGCATGCCCAACGCACAACTCTAATGTTCTAATCAAAGCAATTAAAGGTTTATCGCCAAACAAGACTTGACGCTTATATGGTGCAATGTCCAACAATGTAGGATTTGAATAACAAACCACGTATTAGAACCATGGATGCAGCCTGTTATAGACAAAGCACAGTGATTGCACAATGGATCAGATCAGAGCTGGTTGGAGTCAGTTCCTCTTTGTTGCCACCACTAATTTTTGTGGAAAGCTTCCAACCTTTTAACCTTGCAAAATAACTATCCTGAATATTTATCCCCTGCTTACTATTTTGTGGCAAAGTTACTTCAGGTCAGAAGATGGCCAGAGCAGTGGAGGGGATTTGTTGATGGTCCTGCCAGCTACCTTCCCACTGCCATGTTCCTCACCACATCACTGGGAGATGGAATTCTACAACCTTTTTCCAGCCCCTTCTATTCAACGACCCAGCTCCTGTGAAACTAGGTCTGCTCTGATATGTAAATCGCTTTGACAAACTTAACTCCATTCAAGATGAAATGTGTTTTTTTTTTTCGATGAAGTAACGGAGAAATTACAGAATCACTTTAATCTGGCATCTTCGGAGATCACTACAAGGAACTAGAAACCAAAGATAAGCCAACCTTATTAGCAAGTACAGGTCTCCTCAGATTTAAGTGGTTTATGGACCGCCGTACATACAAACAAGATCCCAGCAATGTTATTAAATTAATACAGTAACTAGTCTTGAAAATATACTGTTTGCACGTAACCGCTCCAGAGTAATTAGACTCTTAAAAAAAGTCTGCTTGTTTCACCACAGAAGGCCACTTAAGAAGGTTGCTTTGATAAATGTCAAGCAATTTGTATTGATATTACCTGTATTGATACATGTGCAATGATACTCCATCAGCCCATTGAAACCAGCCATTGAGCATGAGGCTTCCTGATTCTATACTACAGTAATTAGGCAAGGGGAGACAATAAATAAATGTTTCTGTTAATTGGCATTCATCAATATCATTCATTAGAACTAAACTAGAGGTATGGTTACCATATCGATTTTGTGCATGTTCTGACTTATGGACAAAATCGACATGGATGTCTGAAAAATTGAATGTGTTTGCAAGGTCATAAGGTCATAAGTGATAGGAGTAGAATTAGGCCATTCGGCCCATCAAGTGTACTTCACCAGTCAATCATGGCTGATCTATCTTTCCCTCCTCACCCCAATCTGCAGCCAACCTACGTGTGGTTGCCATGAAGAATCTAACCCAAGATTGTAATATTCATACTTGACTGAAACAAGTGTAGAGAACAGATTAATGTGCAACTTAATAGGCAAATTAATTCACTCTGAATTAATAATATTTGTGGGTGTTTGTGAAATCTGGTGCATAGTCTGCATTTGGGCAATGGACAAGGCAAAGGCAGCAGCTTGTTTACTAAACCCAAGTCATATGAGTGAGCTTGTAATGAAAGGCAAGACGGATGGAATCATTGCTACCAATGTAATAGAGGTCATCCATCACAATTATGCCAGTTTAGAGCAGTGAAATACTTCAATTGCAAAAGGAAAGGGCACATAATCTGAGCGTGCAAGGCTGAACCAAGGCCTGAAATCTAGAATAATGTCAGCCAAGTAGGTTCTAAATGTAAGGACAATACTGCTGACAGAATTCTGAAAAGAGACATGTACAAAATTAAAGTTCATAATGAGTGAATGAGTGCCTTGTGATGCTTAAAACAATAACAGACAATGCAACAATTTTAAAATTGAAAGTTAATAATCAATATGAATATTATTACAGTAGATATAGTCTTGACTATGAACAGAAGTACGCACAGTAACAAGTTCATCGATTGCCATTAATAAAAATCATGATGATTCTGAAGACTTATTCAGGAGAAAACATGTACACCTGAGACCAAGTGCAATGTAGAGTTCCTCATAGAGGTCAGGGATTGAAGCTACTAACTCACAGGAGTTAAATGCACAAGTGGGCTGATGAAAGACAAAATGCTGGAGTAACTCAATGGGCAGCACAGCATCCCTGGAGCACAGATAAATGATGTCTTGGGTCAGGACTCTTCATCAGACTGATTGTAGGGGTGAGGAGAAAGAAAGCTAGAATTGTCCTCTAGCTTTTAACTGTTCTAGATTTCTTTCTCCCCACTCCTACGATCAGCCCAAAGAAGGGCCCCAACCTGAAATGTCATATATCCATGTTCTCCAGGGATGCTTTGTAACCTGCTGAGTTACTCCAGCATTTTGTGTTTTAATTGGTAAACCAGCATCTGCAGTTCCTTTTTTTCTCCACAAGTAGACCAACTCATTAAGGTAAAGACTGTAAATAGATTGGAAGAATGTATGTGTGTGAGTACTTCATAGCCACCACAAGCCAAGTTTCAGAAGAAAATTGTAGACATATTCAGATTCATTTATCAGGAATAGGGAGCACAAAATTTACATGCAAACTAAGGTAAATGCCAACCAATTGATATTCTACTACCAGATGCTCTGAAGATTCAAGTAGAGGAGGAATTGAACAAAATCTAACAACATTTTGTGCTGGACAAAATAGCAGTAATTGTTGACACACAGGGAAAACAGTTTGGCTTTGTGGGGACCATAACATAATTTCATTTGAGCTGGGGATGATGAGCAACACTTGTTACCTATCTTGCTGGATCTGTTTGCTAAATTGGCTGGGGATAAACACTTTAGCTATTTGGACCAGTTGCATAAATTAAGGACTATCGAACAACCAACATTATTTTGGAACTACCTTCATATACCAAGCAGCTGGTGTGGAGTCATCACTGAAATATTCCAGTGGGTAAGTATCCAATATTGTCAATGCAACCAAAATGGTTTTTAATCACAACTGCCACAGTTGGAAAGTTTCTGAACGACCTGATGACCTGTTCAGGAGGCTTTGTGAGCATAATAATAAACTTCAGAAGAATGGTCAACCTAAGCACAGGGCCATCTTCCTATCTCAATACAATTATGGTATTGAATTTTCAGCATCCACACAGATTGTCACAGTGGATGCATTATCCAGATTAATCCACACATATATAGGTGTTCCACAGAGGCACAGAAAATGAAATGTTTGCCCAATATTAATGGGTCATGGTGGAGGAGATGTGATGCAGAAAGATTGAATATTTTAGTTTCTAGCTTAGATAAGAGATATAGCTCGGAAACAGGCCCTTGGCCCACCAGGTCTTCACTGACCAGTGATCCGCACACATTAACAATACCGTACACACTAGGGACAATTTTACATTTATACCAAGCCAATTTAACCTAACAACCTCTACATCTTTGGATTGGGGGAGGGAACTGAAGATCTTGGAGAAAACCCAAGCAGGTCACAGGGAGAATATACAAACTCCGTACAGACAGCACCCGTATTGCAATAAAAATGTGTAGACTTGACACACGAGTGGCTAACTGATTTGGAAACGTTGAATTAGACTATAAAGTTTTCTAACACAGATATTATAGGCTGTCTACAAGTCAGGGCTGTTTCAATAAAGTTATATCAAAAAGAAAATGAAACAGAACAAATGGGGGAACTAAATTCAGAATGTTTGAGCATGGCTTTAGCTGAAGTTCTGTTTATCAGAATGGCTTAGACAAGGATCTGGAACAACAGCAGCATGGTGGCGCAGTGGTAGAGTTGCTGCCTTAAGCCCCTGTCCCATTTAGGAAACCTGAATGGAAACCTCTGGTGGCCTTGCCCATGACCCAAGGTTTCCATGAGGTCGCCGGAGGTTTTGGTCACTCTCCCTAATGGTCAAAAGTGTTTTAAATCTCTCCCTGCACGGGAGACCCGACCTTTTCTTTGTCGGGTCTCCGTTGTCGTTGGGGTTGCAACGAGGAGTGTCCTCCAACAGGAGAAGACCGGGGACTCTGGTGCCGGTGACTCACCTCACCGTCGCAGAGCTGGCCGAGTCCAGAGCGGGTGGAGCGGTGGTGGAGCGCTGCTGCTGCTGCGGCCCGACCTCTGGAGATTCGGAGGCTGCAACTGCGGGTCTGGCGGTCGGCAGCACCGGGAGCCCGCGGGACCCTGGAGGGAGACCCCTTTTCAGGGCTCTCGCAACATGCGACTTCTCTTCCTGCCCTAGTTCCGGGGTCGAAGAGCTCCTGGAGCGGGGCCTGACATCACCCCCCCCAATCTCTTAAATTCTAGCGAGGACTCTGCGAGCGCACTTCCGGGGGCTCTAACATCAAGAATCCCGGTGTGCGACCTCTCTGCACTTCCTCCCGGCGTGGCTTTAATGGCCGCGGAGACCAAAAACGCCGCAATCACCAGCCGGGGGCTTTGACTTACAACTCTGACATCCCTGGGGGGGGGGGGGGAGAAATGCAGTGGCTAGAGATAAGTTTTTTTTCGCTTTCCATCACAGCGTGTGATGGATGTTTATGTAAATTGGTGTTGTGTCTTGGGTCTATTTGTTTGTAATGTATGGCTGCAGAAACGGCATTTCGTTTGGACCTCAAGGGGTCCAAATGACAATTAAATTGAATCTTGATCTTGAATCTTGAATCTTCATTAGGATGGAGAGTGACATTGTTAATTCAGAAACAATGGCTCTGAACTTAAAGAAAGGTAACTTTGAAGGTATGAGATGTGAATTGGCCAAGATTGACCGGCAATTAATTCTAAAAGGGTTGACGGTGGATATGCAATGGAAGACATTTAAAGACTGCATGGATGAACTACAAAAATTGTTCATCCCAGTTTGGCAAAAGAATAAATCAGGGAAGGTAGTGCATCCGTGGATAAGTTTGGAACTAATCAGGGTGGGATAGTATCAAAGCAAAAGATGAAGCGTACAAATTAGCCAGAAAAAGCAGCCTACCAGAGGACTGGGGGAAATTCAGAGACCAGCAGAGGAGGACCAAGAGCTTAATTAGGAAAGGGAAAATAGATTATGAAGGAAAACTGGCAGGGAACATAAAAACTGACTGCAGATATAGCAGGTCAAAGGTGATGGAGGAACCGAGTGAAATCCAGGTTAGCCGGGAAGTGGTGTTGGGTAAATTGAATGGATTAAAGGCCGATAAATCCCCAGGGCCAGATAGGCTACATCCCAGAGTACCTAAGGAAGTAGCTCCAGAAATAGTGGATGCATTTGTGATAATTTTTCAAAACTCTTTAGATTCTGGAGTAGTTCCTGAGGATTGGAGGGTAGCTAATGTAACCCCACTTTTTAAAAAGGGAGGGAGAGAGAAAACACTTCCCGGCTAACCTGGATTTCACCAGTTAGTCCATCACATTTGGTAGTGGGGAAACTGCTAGAGACAGTCTTCCTTATTAAAGATGGAATAGCAGCACATTTGGAAAGTGGTGAAATCATTGGACCCCAGTCAGCATGGATTTACTGAAAGGTAAATCATGTCTGAACTAATTTTATAGAATTTTTCGAGGATGTAACTAGTAGAGTGGATAGGGGAGAACCAGTGGATGTGTTATATCTGGACTTTCAGAAGGCTTTCGACAAGGTCCCACATAAGAGATTAGTATACAAACTTAAAGCACACGTTATTGGGGGTTCAGTATTGATGTGGATAGAGAACTGGCTGGCAAACAGGAAGCAAGAGACTAGGAGTAAACGGGTCCTTTTCACAATGGCAGGCAGCGACAAGTGGGGTACCGCAAGGCGCAGTGCTGGGACCACAGCTACTTACAATATATATTAATGATTTAGACAAGGGAATTGAATGCAACATCTCCAAGTTTGCGGATGACACTAAGCTGGGGGACAGTGTGAGCTGTGAGGAGGATGCTAGGAGGCTGCAAGGTGACTTGGATAGGCTGGGTGAGTGGGTAAATGTATGGCAGATGCAGTATAATGTGGATAAATGTGAGGTTATCCACCTTGGTGGCAAAAACAGAAAAGCAGACTATTATCTAAATGGTGGCTGATTAGGAAAAGGGGAGATGCAACGAGACCTGGATGTCATGGTACACCAGTCATTGAAAGTAGGCATGCAGCAGGCATTGAAGAAAGCGAATGGTATGTTAGCATTCATAGCAAAAGGATTTGAGTGTAGGACCAGGGCGGTTCTACTGCAGTTGTACAGGATCTTGGTGAGACCACACCTGGAGTATTGCGTACAGTTTTGGTCTCCAAATCTGAGGAAGGACATTATTGCCATAGAGGGAGTGCAGAGAAGGTTCACGAGACTGATTCCTGGGATGTCAAGACTTTCATATGAAGAAAGACTGGATAGCCTCGGCTTGTACTCGCTAGAATTTAAGAGATTGAGGGGGGATCTTATAGAAACTTACAAAATTCTTAAGAGGTTGGACAGGCTAGATGCAGGTAGATTGTTCTCGATGTTGGGAAATCCAGGACAAGGGGTCACACGTTAAGGAGAGAGGGAAAATCCTTTAAGACGGAGAAGAGAAAAACATTTTTCACACAGAGAGTGGTGAATATCTGGAACTCTCTGCCATAGAAGGTAGTTGAGGCCAATTCATTGGCAATATTTAAGAGGAAGTTAGATGAGGCCCTTGTGGCTAAAGGGATCAGGGGTTATGGAGAGAAGGCAGGTACAGGATACTGAGTTGGATGATCAGCCATGATCATATTGAATGGCAGTGCAGGCTTGAAGGGCCGAATGGCCTACTCCTGCACCTATTTTCTATGTATTTATGTAACTGGTGTATGGTAGATTGCTGGTCGGTGTGGATTTGGTGGGCTGAAGGGCATGTTTCCACATATATCTTTAACATATATATCTTAATTTCATTGAACCATATACAATTGAATATGCGGCAATATTTTTGTGTAAGGTTGTAAGGTTGATTGTGTAAAGTGTAAGGTTGATTGACTTATTTGTGCAGAACAATGATGGAAGTCCGACTCTTGCCTTGTTTCTCTGTTTTTTTTCTCTTTATATATTTATAACAGCAGGACATAATCTGATTTCCATACATGAATATAGTCATTCATTTGCTGCACCTGCTATTCAGAGCTTGGCTCTACTGTGGAATGGAATTAGGAATGTAATTTAGGAATTAGGAATGTAACACCACAGCACCTGTTGAAAGTGGAGACGGTTCAAATTACATGATGAGGGTTCCATGTTGACACCACCTGACAGGTCAGAAATTGTTAGTAGACTTTAGGAGAGCTCCCCCTCCCCTTACGCCACTCACCATCAACAACACCACAGTCACATCTGTGGAGTCTTTTATGTTCCTGGGAACCATCATCTCCAAGGATGGGGGGCAACCAACGACTCCACAGTCGAAAAGGCACAACGAGGATGTACTTCCTGCGGAAGCTGAGGAAGCACAATCTGCCAAAGGCAATGATGGTCTAATTCTATTTCGGCTATTGTAGAGTCCGTCCTCCCCTTCTCCATCATGGTCTGGTTTGGCTCAGCCACCATGCACGACACGCGGAGGCTGCAGCGAATCGTCCGATCAGCTGAGAAGATTATTAGCTGTAACCTTCCCTCCATTGATGAACTGTACACTGCAAGGGCCAGGAAGTGAGCAGGTAAGATTATCTCTCACCCTGGCCACAAACTCTTTGAATCACTTCTCTCTGGAAGGCGACTCCAGACTGTCAAAACTGCCACAGCCAGACATAAAAACAGTTTTTTTCCACGAGTAGTAGCTCTACTCAATAACCAAAAATCTGTAGCCTTCTTTTGCTCTGGTATTTTACTTAATTCACATGTTTAATCAATAATGGTTTATTATTAATGTTTAATTTTTTATGTGTCATTCCTAACTGTAACTGTATGTTGTTGTCACTTGTGGGCGAAGCACCAAGGCAAATTCCTTGTATGTGAATACTTGGCCAAAATTCTTATTAATTAATTCATTCATTCAAATGAGAAAATAGGAAGCTGGAAGGGCAATTGAGATAAATGGTTCTGTAAATTATCTCACAAGGATTTTAAAGTGGTTTACATGGTGCAAGGGAAAAGTGAGAAAAGATTGTGAGACTGAATGTAGTCCTGAAATTAGTCTCTTAGTGGTTGCAATATGTTGAGACAGAACATGACTGAACAGAACTTGAAAGATGGTACTTTCAAAGAGTTCAGAGATGGATGCAACATCAATAACATCTGTTGTGTCTTCAGGAACAACATAACTGAAACCAGTGCAGCTACAAAGAAAAACAATTGTAAATGTTGTTTTATTAGTTTTTTGTTTTCTTTTAAAGGGTAATACAGCATGGTAAATGTAAGGAGGTGTGATTTAATTCCATGAAGCCAAACACACCTGAAAAGACGCTCCCTGTATCCAATGCATTCATCTGCAAATTCTACATGTTATTTAATGATAGGCTGAGAACCTATAGGGGCAGACACATTATGCAATTAATTTTACTTCAGGATTCCACATGTTATTCTTTGAATAAATCTTCTATTTATCTTCTGTGGAATTTATGTTAGACCAACATCTTTCATTCCCTGTATCTGAACTGCTTCTCTTTTTGAAGTAGACTGATTCCTGAGATGTCAGGACTTTCATATGAAGAAAGACTGGATAGACTCGGCTTGTACACGCTAGAATTTAGAAGATTGAGGGGGGATCTTATGGAAACTTACAAAATTCTTAAGGGGTTGGACAGGCTAGATGCAGTAAGATTATTCCCGATGTTGGGGAAGTCCAGGACAAGGGGTCACAGTTTAAGGATAAGAGGGAAGTCTTTTAGGACCGAGATGAGAAAATCATTTTTTACACAGAGAGTGGTGAATCTGTGAAATTCTCTGCCACAGAAGGTAGTTGAGGCCAGTTCATTGGCTATATTTAAGAGGGAGTTAGATGAGGCCCTTGTGGCTAAAGGGATCAGGGGGTATGGAGAGAAGGCAGGTGTGGGATATTGGATGATCAGCCATGATCATATTGAAAGGCGGTGCAGGCTCGAAGGGCCGAATGGCCTACTCCTGCACCTATTGTCTATGTTTCTATGTTGAACAAAGGAGTAACTCTAGCTGCCCAGTAAGGCCAATGTAATGCAGGTGAAAAACCTGTTCTACTTCAGTATTATTTACAGTAAGTATAGCTTTTGATGGACCACTGTTGCAGAGTGCATCTCGTCCAGCTTCTTCCAAGTACATTCCTCTCATGTTGATTTTATCCATCTCCTCCCCATCACGACCAATGTCATTCACAATTTTTTCCTCTTTATGACCCCCACCTCAACATATTGTTTCTGAATAGTTATTTGACTTTCCTCTACAATTGTCACATTGACTGCATCTTCCCCCCACCATTTCCCCAACGCTCCCAATCATCTCAACCAACTTCCTTCACAAATTCATTCCTTGACCCTTCAACTGAGCAATTACAAAACCCATGGACTGTTTTCCTATGACTACTTCTCTCCCCACCCCAACACATCCCCACCTTCAATCTGTTACCTAAATTACTCTAAAATCTTCACTGTGTGCAATGCTAAAAGATCACAGATAAACAGTCTTGATTCATACTTTCTCAGCTAATTGCCAATCATTGTTCTACTTTCTCCTCATAATTATGTTGCAAAACCTATGGGGATTTCCACACCTGGACTTTCCTCCACAGCATGGCTTCTTATGGAGAGTTATTGTGACTTGCTCAGTTATGAGAAGGGTAGATAGGGTGGACAGTCAGAGTCTTTTACCCAGGAAAGAAATGTCAAATACTAGAGAGCATTGAATGAAGAAAGGAGAGGGAAAATTTAAGGGAGATTTGCAAAGCAAGTTTTTTTTACACTGATAATGTTCAGTTGTCTGGAACATGCTGCCAAGGGAGATGAAAGAAGCAGATACAACGACAATATTTAAGAGGCATTTGGACAGACACATGGATGGTGAGACAGATACCATGTACAGGCAGATGGGATTGTTCAATTTGGCATTATGGATAGCACAGACATCGTGGGGTGAAGGATCTTGTCATGTACTGTTCTATGTTTTA